>NC_091222.1:16970272-17017772 GCF_040958095.1 Procambarus clarkii
GGAGGTGATTTGGTAAAATGCTATGCCCAAGATTACTATCCGAGTGCCGGCGGTGGGGTGGTTCAAATAGCTTCGGCTATCACCTCATTATGTCCGGTCGTGATGGTCAAGTGGATTAAGGCGTCTTGTACATACCAGTTGCGTGGCTCCTGGGAGTATGGGTTCGAGTCACTTCTGGGGTGTGAGTTTTCAGTTGCATATTGTCCTGGGGACCATTCAGGCTTGTTCGCATTTGTGTTCCTCACGTGTGCCCCAAAGAATGAGGTGATTTGGTAAAATGCTATGCCCAAGATTACTATCCGAGTGCCGGCGGTGGGGTGGTTCAAATAGCTTCGGCTATCACCTCATTATGTCCGGTCGTGATGGTCAAGTGGATTAAGGCGTCTTGTACATACCAGTTGCGTGGCTCCTGGGAGTATGGGTTCGAGTCACTTCTGGGGTGTGAGTTTTCAGTTGCATATTGTCCTTGGGACCATTCAGGCTTGTTCGCATTTGTGTTCCTCACGTGTGCCCCAAAGAATGAGGTGATTTGGTAAAATGCTATGCCCAAGATTACTATCCGAGTGCCGGCGGTGGGGTGGTTCAAATAGCTTCGGCTATCACCTCATTATGTCCGGTCGTGATGGTCAAGTGGATTAAGGCGTCTTGTACATACCAGTTGCGTGGCTCCTGGGAGTATGGGTTCGAGTCACTTCTGGGGTGTGAGTTTTCAGTTGCATATTGTCCTGGGGACCATTCAGGCTTGTTCGCATTTGTGTTCCTCACGTGTGCCCCAAAGAATGAGGTGATTTGGTAAAATGCTATGCCCAAGATTACTATCCGAGTGCCGGCGGTGGGGTGGTTCAAATAGCTTCGGCTATCACCTCATTATGTCCGGTCGTGATGGTCAAGTGGATTAAGGCGTCTTGTACATACCAGTTGCGTGGCTCCTGGGAGTATGAGTTCGAGTCACTTCTGGGGTGTGAGTTTTCAGTTGCATATTGTCCTGGGGACCATTCAGGCTTGTTCGCATTTGTGTTCCTCACGTGTGCCCCAAAAAATGAGGTGATTTGGTAAAATGCTATGCCCAAGATTACTATCCGAGTGCCGGCGGTGGGGTGGTTCAAATAGCTTCGGCTATCACCTCATTATGTCCGGTCGTGATGGTCAAGTGGATTAAGGCGTCTTGTACATACCAGTTGCGTGGCTCCTGGGAGTATGGGTTCGAGTCACTTCTGGGGTGTGAGTTTTCAGTTGCATATTGTCCTGGGGACCATTCAGGCTTGTTCGCATTTGTGTTCCTCACGTGTGCCCCAAAGAATGAGGTGATTTGGTAAAATGCTATGCCCAAGATTACTATCCGAGTGCCGGCGGTGGGGTGGTTCAAATAGCTTCGGCTATCACCTCATTATGTCTGGTCGTGATGGTCAAGTGGATTAAGGCGTCTTGTACATACCAGTTGCGTGGCTCCTGGGAGTATGGGTTCGAGTCACTTCTGGGGTGTGAGTTTTCAGTTGCATATTGTCCTGGGGACCATTCAGGCTTGTTCGCATTTGTGTTCCTCACGTGTGCCCCAAAGAATGAGGTGATTTGGTAAAATGCTATGCCCAAGATTACTATCCGAGTGCCGGCGGTGGGGTGGTTCAAATAGCTTCGGCTATCACCTCATTATGTCCGGTCGTGATGGTCAAGTGGATTAAGGCGTCTTGTACATACCAGTTGCGTGGCTCCTGGGAGTATGGGTTCGAGTCACTTCTGGGGTGTGAGTTTTCAGTTGCATATTGTCCTGGGGACCATTCAGGCTTGTTCGCATTTGTGTTCCTCACGTGTGCCCCAAAGAATGAGGTGATTTGGTAAAATGCTATGCCCAAGATTACTATCCGAGTGCCGGCGGTGGGGTGGTTCAAATAGCTTCGGCTATCACCTCATTATGTCCGGTCGTGATGGTCAAGTGGATTAAGGCGTCTTGTACATACCAGTTGCGTGGCTCCTGGGAGTATGGGTTCGAGTCACTTCTGGGGTGTGAGTTTTCAGTTGCATATTGTCCTGGGGACCATTCAGGCTTGTTCGCATTTGTGTTCCTCACGTGTGCCCCAAAGAATGAGGTGATTTGGTAAAATGCTATGCCCAAGATTACTATCCGAGTGCCGGCGGTGGGGTGGTTCAAATAGCTTCGGCTATCACCTCATTATGTCCGGTCGTGATGGTCAAGTGGATTAAGGCGTCTTGTACATACCAGTTGCGTGGCTCCTGGGAGTATGGGTTCGAGTCACTTCTGGGGTGTGAGTTTTCAGTTGCATATTGTCCTGGGGACCATTCAGGCTTGTTCGCATTTGTGTTCCTCACGTGTGCCCCAAAGAATGAGGTGATTTGGTAAAATGCTATGCCCAAGATTACTATCCGAGTGCCGGCGGTGGGGTGGTTCAAATAGCTTCGGCTATCACCTCATTATGTCCGGTCGTGATGGTCAAGTGGATTAAGGCGTCTTGTACATACCAGTTGCGTGGCTCCTGGGAGTATGGGTTCGAGTCACTTTCTGGGGTGTGAGTTTTCAGTTGCATATTGTCCTGGGGACCATTCAGGCTTGTTCGCATTTGTGTTCCTCACGTGTGCCCCAAAGAATGAGGTGATTTGGTAAAATGCTATGCCCAAGATTACTATCCGAGTGCCGGCGGTGGGGTGGTTCAAATAGCTTCGGCTATCACCTCATTATGTCTGGTCGTGATGGTCAAGTGGATTAAGGCGTCTTGTACATACCAGTTGCGTGGCTCCTGGGAGTATGGGTTCGAGTCACTTCTGGGGTGTGAGTTTTCAGTTGCATATTGTCCTGGGGACCATTCAGGCTTGTTCGCATTTGTGTTCCTCACGTGTGCCCCAAAGAATGAGGTGATTTGGTAAAATGCTATGCCCAAGATTACTATCCGAGTGCCGGCGGTGGGGTGGTTCAAATAGCTTCGGCTATCACCTCATTATGTCCGGTCGTGATGGTCAAGTGGATTAAGGCGTCTTGTACATACCAGTTGCGTGGCTCCTGGGAGTATGGGTTCGAGTCACTTCTGGGGTGTGAGTTTTCAGTTGCATATTGTCCTGGGGACCATTCAGGCTTGTTCGCATTTGTGTTCCTCACGTGTGCCCCAAAGAATGAGGTGATTTGGTAAAATGCTATGCCCACGATTACTATCCGAGTGCCGGCGGTGGGGTGGTTCAAATAGCTTCGGCTATCACCTCATTATGTCCGGTCGTGATGGTCAAGTGGATTAAGGCGTCTTGTACATACCAGTTGCGTGGCTCCTGGGAGTATGGGTTCGAGTCACTTCTGGGGTGTGAGTTTTCAGTTGCATATTGTCCTGGGGACCATTCAGGCGTGTTCGCATTTGTGTTCCTCACGTGTGCCCCAAAGAATGAGGTGATTTGGTAAAATGCTATGCCCAAGATTACTATCCGAGTGCCGGCGGTGGGGTGGTTCAAATAGCTTCGGCTATCACCTCATTATGTCCGGTCGTGATGGTCAAGTGGATTAAGGCGTCTTGTACATACCAGTTGCGTGGCTCCTGGGAGTATGGGTTCGAGTCACTTCTGGGGTGTGAGTTTTCAGTTGCATATTGTCCTGGGGACCATTCAGGCTTGTTCGCATTTGTGTTCCTCACGTGTGCCCCAAAGAATGAGGTGATTTGGTAAAATGCTATGCCCAAGATTACTATCCGAGTGCCGGCGGTGGGGTGGTTCAAATAGCTTCGGCTATCACCTCATTATGTCCGGTCGTGATGGTCAAGTGGATTAAGGCGTCTTGTACATACCAGTTGCGTGGCTCCTGGGAGTATGAGTTCGAGTCACTTCTGGGGTGTGAGTTTTCAGTTGCATATTGTCCTGGGGACCATTCAGGCTTGTTCGCATTTGTGTTCCTCACGTGTGCCCCAAAAAATGAGGTGATTTGGTAAAATGCTATGCCCAAGATTACTATCCGAGTGCCGGCGGTGGGGTGGTTCAAATAGCTTCGGCTATCACCTCATTATGTCCGGTCGTGATGGTCAAGTGGATTAAGGCGTCTTGTACATACCAGTTGCGTGGCTCCTGGGAGTATGGGTTCGAGTCACTTCTGGGGTGTGAGTTTTCAGTTGCATATTGTCCTGGGGACCATTCAGGCTTGTTCGCATTTGTGTTCCTCACGTGTGCCCCAAAGAATGAGGTGATTTGGTAAAATGCTATGCCCAAGATTACTATCCGAGTGCCGGCGGTGGGGTGGTTCAAATAGCTTCGGCTATCACCTCATTATGTCTGGTCGTGATGGTCAAGTGGATTAAGGCGTCTTGTACATACCAGTTGCGTGGCTCCTGGGAGTATGGGTTCGAGTCACTTCTGGGGTGTGAGTTTTCAGTTGCATATTGTCCTGGGGACCATTCAGGCTTGTTCGCATTTGTGTTCCTCACGTGTGCCCCAAAGAATGAGGTGATTTGGTAAAATGCTATGCCCAAGATTACTATCCGAGTGCCGGCGGTGGGGTGGTTCAAATAGCTTCGGCTATCACCTCATTATGTCCGGTCGTGATGGTCAAGTGGATTAAGGCGTCTTGTACATACCAGTTGCGTGGCTCCTGGGAGTATGGGTTCGAGTCACTTCTGGGGTGTGAGTTTTCAGTTGCATATTGTCCTGGGGACCATTCAGGCTTGTTCGCATTTGTGTTCCTCACGTGTGCCCCAAAGAATGAGGTGATTTGGTAAAATGCTATGCCCAAGATTACTATCCGAGTGCCGGCGGTGGGGTGGTTCAAATAGCTTCGGCTATCACCTCATTATGTCCGGTCGTGATGGTCAAGTGGATTAAGGCGTCTTGTACATACCAGTTGCGTGGCTCCTGGGAGTATGGGTTCGAGTCACTTCTGGGGTGTGAGTTTTCAGTTGCATATTGTCCTGGGGACCATTCAGGCTTGTTCGCATTTGTGTTCCTCACGTGTGCCCCAAAGAATGAGGTGATTTGGTAAAATGCTATGCCCAAGATTACTATCCGAGTGCCGGCGGTGGGGTGGTTCAAATAGCTTCGGCTATCACCTCATTATGTCCGGTCGTGATGGTCAAGTGGATTAAGGCGTCTTGTACATACCAGTTGCGTGGCTCCTGGGAGTATGGGTTCGAGTCACTTCTGGGGTGTGAGTTTTCAGTTGCATATTGTCCTGGGGACCATTCAGGCTTGTTCGCATTTGTGTTCCTCACGTGTGCCCCAAAGAATGAGGTGATTTGGTAAAATGCTATGCCCAAGATTACTATCCGAGTGCCGGCGGTGGGGTGGTTCAAATAGCTTCGGCTATCACCTCATTATGTCCGGTCGTGATGGTCAAGTGGATTAAGGCGTCTTGTACATACCAGTTGCGTGGCTCCTGGGAGTATGGGTTCGAGTCACTTTCTGGGGTGTGAGTTTTCAGTTGCATATTGTCCTGGGGACCATTCAGGCTTGTTCGCATTTGTGTTCCTCACGTGTGCCCCAAAGAATGAGGTGATTTGGTAAAATGCTATGCCCAAGATTACTATCCGAGTGCCGGCGGTGGGGTGGTTCAAATAGCTTCGGCTATCACCTCATTATGTCTGGTCGTGATGGTCAAGTGGATTAAGGCGTCTTGTACATACCAGTTGCGTGGCTCCTGGGAGTATGGGTTCGAGTCACTTCTGGGGTGTGAGTTTTCAGTTGCATATTGTCCTGGGGACCATTCAGGCTTGTTCGCATTTGTGTTCCTCACGTGTGCCCCAAAGAATGAGGTGATTTGGTAAAATGCTATGCCCAAGATTACTATCCGAGTGCCGGCGGTGGGGTGGTTCAAATAGCTTCGGCTATCACCTCATTATGTCCGGTCGTGATGGTCAAGTGGATTAAGGCGTCTTGTACATACCAGTTGCGTGGCTCCTGGGAGTATGGGTTCGAGTCACTTCTGGGGTGTGAGTTTTCAGTTGCATATTGTCCTGGGGACCATTCAGGCTTGTTCGCATTTGTGTTCCTCACGTGTGCCCCAAAGAATGAGGTGATTTGGTAAAATGCTATGCCCACGATTACTATCCGAGTGCCGGCGGTGGGGTGGTTCAAATAGCTTCGGCTATCACCTCATTATGTCCGGTCGTGATGGTCAAGTGGATTAAGGCGTCTTGTACATACCAGTTGCGTGGCTCCTGGGAGTATGGGTTCGAGTCACTTCTGGGGTGTGAGTTTTCAGTTGCATATTGTCCTGGGGACCATTCAGGCGTGTTCGCATTTGTGTTCCTCACGTGTGCCCCAAAGAATGAGGTGATTTGGTAAAATGCTATGCCCAAGATTACTATCCGAGTGCCGGCGGTGGGGTGGTTCAAATAGCTTCGGCTATCACCTCATTATGTCCGGTCGTGATGGTCAAATGGATTAAGGCGTCTTGTACATACCAGTTGCGTGGCTCCTGGGAGTATGGGTTCGAGTCACTTCTGGGGTGTGAGTTTTCAGTTGCATATTGTCCTGGGGACCATTCAGGCTTGTTCGCATTTGTGTTCCTCACGTGTGCCCCAAAGAATGAGGTGATTTGGTAAAATGCTATGCCCAAGATTACTATCCGAGTGCCGGCGGTGGGGTGGTTCAAATAGCTTCGGCTATCACCTCATTATGTCCGGTCGTGATGGTCAAGTGGATTAAGGCGTCTTGTACATACCAGTTGCGTGGCTCCTGGGAGTATGGGTTCGAGTCACTTCTGGGGTGTGAGTTTTCAGTTGCATATTGTCCTGGGGACCATTCAGGCTTGTTCGCATTTGTGTTCCTCACGTGTGCCCCAAAGAATGAGGTGATTTGGTAAAATGCTATGCCCAAGATTACTATCCGAGTGCCGGCGGTGGGGTGGTTCAAATAGCTTCGGCTATCACCTCATTATGTCCGGTCGTGATGGTCAAGTGGATTAAGGCGTCTTGTACATACCAGTTGCGTGGCTCCTGGGAGTATGGGTTCGAGTCACTTCTGGGGTCAGAGTTTTCAGTTGCATATTGTCCTGGGGACCATTCAGGCTTGTTCGCATTTGTGTTCCTCACGTGTGCCCCAAAGAATGAGGTGATTTGGTAAAATGCTATGCCCAAGATTACTATCCGAGTGCCGGCGGTGGGGTGGTTCAAATAGCTTCGGCTATCACCTCATTATGTCCGGTCGTGATGGTCAAGTGGATTAAGGCGTCTTGTACATACCAGTTGCGTGGCTCCTGGGAGTATGGGTTCGAGTCACTTCTGGGGTGTGAGTTTTCAGTTGCATATTGTCCTGGGGACCATTCAGGCGTGTTCGCATTTGTGTTCCTCACGTGTGCCCCAAAGAATGAGGTGATTTGGTAAAATGCTATGCCCAAGATTACTATCCGAGTGCCGGCGGTGGGGTGGTTCAAATAGCTTCGGCTATCACCTCATTATGTCCGGTCGTGATGGTCAAGTGGATTAAGGCGTCTTGTACATACCAGTTGCGTGGCTCCTGGGAGTATGGGTTCGAGTCACTTCTGGGGTGTGAGTTTTCAGTTGCATATTGTCCAGGGGACCATTCAGGCTTGTTCGCATTTGTGTTCCTCACGTGTGCCCCAAAGAATGAGGTGATTTGGTAAAATGCTATGCCCAAGATTACTATCCGAGTGCCGGCGATGGGGTGGTTCAAATAGCTTCGGCTATCACCTCATTATGTCCGGTCGTGATGGTCAAGTGGATTAAGGCGTCTTGTACATACCAGTTGCGTGGCTCCTGGGAGTATGGGTTCGAGTCACTTCTGGGGTGTGAGTTTTCAGTTGCATATTGTCCTGGGGACCATTCAGGCTTGTTCGCATTTGTGTTCCTCACGTGTGCCCCAAAGAATGAGGTGATTTGGTAAAATGCTATGCCCAAGATTACTATCCGAGTGCCGGCGGTGGGGTGGTTCAAATAGCTTCGGCTATCACCTCATTATGTCCGGTCGTGATGGTCAAGTGGATTAAGGCGTCTTGTACATACCAGTTGCGTGGCTCCTGGGAGTATGGGTTCGAGTCACTTCTGGGGTGTGAGTTTTCAGTTGCATATTGTCCTGGGGACCATTCAGGCTTGTTCGCATTTGTGTTCCTCACGTGTGCCCCAAAGAATGATGTGATTTGGTAAAATGCTATGCCCAAGATTACTATCCGAGTGCCGGCGGTGGGGTGGTTCAAATAGCTTCGGCTATCACCTCATTATGTCCGGTCGTGATGGTCAAGTGGATTAAGGCGTCTTGTACATACCAGTTGCGTGGCTCCTGGGAGTATGGGTTCGAGTCACTTCTGGGGTGTGAGTTTTCAGTTGCATATTGTCCTGGGGACCATTCAGGCTTGTTCGCATTTGTGTTCCTCACGTGTGCCCCAAAGAATGAGGTGATTTGGTAAAATGCTATGCCCAAGATTACTATCCGAGTGCCGGCGGTGGGGTGGTTCAAATAGCTTCGGCTATCACCTCATTATGTCCGGTCGTGATGGTCAAGTGGATTAAGGCGTCTTGTACATACCAGTTGCGTGGCTCCTGGGAGTATGGGTTCGAGTCACTTCTGGGGTGTGAGTTTTCAGTTGCATATTGTCCTGGGGACCATTCAGGCTTGTTCGCATTTGTGTTCCTCACGTGTGCCCCAAAGAATGAGGTGATTTGGTAAAATGCTATGCCCAAGATTACTATCCGAGTGCCGGCGGTGGGGTGGTTCAAATAGCTTCGGCTATCACCTCATTATGTCCGGTCGTGATGGTCAAGTGGATTAAGGCGTCTTGTACATACCAGTTGCGTGGCTCCTGGGAGTATGAGTTCGAGTCACTTCTGGGGTGTGAGTTTTCAGTTGCATATTGTCCTGGGGACCATTCAGGCTTGTTCGCATTTGTGTTCCTCACGTGTGCCCCAAAGAATGAGGTGATTTGGTAAAATGCTATGCCCAAGATTACTATCCGAGTGCCGGCGGTGGGGTGGTTCAAATAGCTTCGGCTATCACCTCATTATGTCCGGTCGTGATGGTCAAGTGGATTAAGGCGTCTTGTACATACCAGTTGCGTGGCTCCTGGGAGTATGGGTTCGAGTCACTTCTGGGGTGTGAGTTTTCAGTTGCATATTGTCCTGGGGACCATTCAGGCTTGTTCGCATTTGTGTTCCTCACGTGTGCCCCAAAGAATGAGGTGATTTGGTAAAATGCTATGCCCAAGATTACTATCCGAGTGCCGGCGGTGGGGTGGTTCAAATAGCTTCGGCTATCACCTCATTATGTCCGGTCGTGATGGTCAAGTGGATTAAGGCGTCTTGTACATACCAGTTGCGTGGCTCCTGGGAGTATGGGTTCGAGTCACTTCTGGGGTGTGAGTTTTCAGTTGCATATTGTCCTGGGGACCATTCAGGCGTGTTCGCATTTGTGTTCCTCACGTGTGCCCCAAAGAATGAGGTGATTTGGTAAAATGCTATGCCCAAGATTACTATCCGAGTGCCGGCGGTGGGGTGGTTCAAATAGCTTCGGCTATCACCTCATTATGTCCGGTCGTGATGGTCAAGTGGATTAAGGCGTCTTGTACATACCAGTTGCGTGGCTCCTGGGAGTATGGGTTCGAGTCACTTCTGGGGTGTGAGTTTTCAGTTGCATATTGTCCTGGGGACCATTCAGGCGTGTTCGCATTTGTGTTCCTCACGTGTGCCCCAAAGAATGAGGTGATTTGGTAAAATGCTATGCCCAAGATTACTATCCGAGTGCCGGCGGTGGGGTGGTTCAAATAGCTTCGGCTATCACCTCATTATGTCCGGTCGTGATGGTCAAATGGATTAAGGCGTCTTGTACATACCAGTTGCGTGGCTCCTGGGAGTATGGGTTCGAGTCACTTCTGGGGTGTGAGTTTTCAGTTGCATATTGTCCTGGGGACCATTCAGGCTTGTTCGCATTTGTGTTCCTCACGTGTGCCCCAAAGAATGAGGTGATTTGGTAAAATGCTATGCCCAAGATTACTATCCGAGTGCCGGCGGTGGGGTGGTTCAAATAGCTTCGGCTATCACCTCATTATGTCCGGTCGTGATGGTCAAGTGGATTAAGGCGTCTTGTACATACCAGTTGCGTGGCTCCTGGGAGTATGGGTTCGAGTCACTTCTGGGGTGTGAGTTTTCAGTTGCATATTGTCCTGGGGACCATTCAGGCTTGTTCGCATTTGTGTTCCTCACGTGTGCCCCAAAGAATGAGGTGATTTGGTAAAATGCTATGCCCAAGATTACTATCCGAGTGCCGGCGGTGGGGTGGTTCAAATAGCTTCGGCTATCACCTCATTATGTCCGGTCGTGATGGTCAAGTGGATTAAGGCGTCTTGTACATACCAGTTGCGTGGCTCCTGGGAGTATGGGTTCGAGTCACTTCTGGGGTCAGAGTTTTCAGTTGCATATTGTCCTGGGGACCATTCAGGCTTGTTCGCATTTGTGTTCCTCACGTGTGCCCCAAAGAATGAGGTGATTTGGTAAAATGCTATGCCCAAGATTACTATCCGAGTGCCGGCGGTGGGGTGGTTCAAATAGCTTCGGCTATCACCTCATTATGTCCGGTCGTGATGGTCAAGTGGATTAAGGCGTCTTGTACATACCAGTTGCGTGGCTCCTGGGAGTATGGGTTCGAGTCACTTCTGGGGTGTGAGTTTTCAGTTGCATATTGTCCTGGGGACCATTCAGGCGTGTTCGCATTTGTGTTCCTCACGTGTGCCCCAAAGAATGAGGTGATTTGGTAAAATGCTATGCCCAAGATTACTATCCGAGTGCCGGCGGTGGGGTGGTTCAAATAGCTTCGGCTATCACCTCATTATGTCCGGTCGTGATGGTCAAGTGGATTAAGGCGTCTTGTACATACCAGTTGCGTGGCTCCTAGGAGTATGGGTTCGAGTCACTTCTGGGGTGTGAGTTTTCAGTTGCATATTGTCCAGGGGACCATTCAGGCTTGTTCGCATTTGTGTTCCTCACGTGTGCCCCAAAGAATGAGGTGATTTGGTAAAATGCTATGCCCAAGATTACTATCCGAGTGCCGGCGATGGGGTGGTTCAAATAGCTTCGGCTATCACCTCATTATGTCCGGTCGTGATGGTCAAGTGGATTAAGGCGTCTTGTACATACCAGTTGCGTGGCTCCTGGGAGTATGGGTTCGAGTCACTTCTGGGGTGTGAGTTTTCAGTTGCATATTGTCCTGGGGACCATTCAGGCTTGTTCGCATTTGTGTTCCTCACGTGTGCCCCAAAGAATGAGGTGATTTGGTAAAATGCTATGCCCAAGATTACTATCCGAGTGCCGGCGGTGGGGTGGTTCAAATAGCTTCGGCTATCACCTCATTATGTCCGGTCGTGATGGTCAAGTGGATTAAGGCGTCTTGTACATACCAGTTGCGTGGCTCCTTGGAGTATGGGTTCGAGTCACTTCTGGGGTGTGAGTTTTCAGTTGCATATTGTCCTGGGGACCATTCAGGCTTGTTCGCATTTGTGTTCCTCACGTGTGCCCCAAAGAATGATGTGATTTGGTAAAATGCTATGCCCAAGATTACTATCCGAGTGCCGGCGGTGGGGTGGTTCAAATAGCTTCGGCTATCACCTCATTATGTCCGGTCGTGATGGTCAAGTGGATTAAGGCGTCTTGTACATACCAGTTGCGTGGCTCCTGGGAGTATGGGTTCGAGTCACTTCTGGGGTGTGAGTTTTCAGTTGCATATTGTCCTGGGGACCATTCAGGCTTGTTCGCATTTGTGTTCCTCACGTGTGCCCCAAAGAATGAGGTGATTTGGTAAAATGCTATGCCCAAGATTACTATCCGAGTGCCGGCGGTGGGGTGGTTCAAATAGCTTCGGCTATCACCTCATTATGTCCGGTCGTGATGGTCAAGTGGATTAAGGCGTCTTGTACATACCAGTTGCGTGGCTCCTGGGAGTATGGGTTCGAGTCACTTCTGGGGTGTGAGTTTTCAGTTGCATATTGTCCTGGGGACCATTCAGGCTTGTTCGCATTTGTGTTCCTCACGTGTGCCCCAAAGAATGAGGTGATTTGGTAAAATGCTATGCCCAAGATTACTATCCGAGTGCCGGCGGTGGGGTGGTTCAAATAGCTTCGGCTATCACCTCATTATGTCCGGTCGTGATGGTCAAGTGGATTAAGGCGTCTTGTACATACCAGTTGCGTGGCTCCTGGGAGTATGAGTTCGAGTCACTTCTGGGGTGTGAGTTTTCAGTTGCATATTGTCCTGGGGACCATTCAGGCTTGTTCGCATTTGTGTTCCTCACGTGTGCCCCAAAGAATGAGGTGATTTGGTAAAATGCTATGCCCAAGATTACTATCCGAGTGCCGGCGGTGGGGTGGTTCAAATAGCTTCGGCTATCACCTCATTATGTCCGGTCGTGATGGTCAAGTGGATTAAGGCGTCTTGTACATACCAGTTGCGTGGCTCCTGGGAGTATGGGTTCGAGTCACTTCTGGGGTGTGAGTTTTCAGTTGCATATTGTCCTGGGGACCATTCAGGCTTGTTCGCATTTGTGTTCCTCACGTGTGCCCCAAAGAATGAGGTGATTTGGTAAAATGCTATGCCCAAGATTACTATCCGAGTGCCGGCGGTGGGGTGGTTCAAATAGCTTCGGCTATCACCTCATTATGTCCGGTCGTGATGGTCAAGTGGATTAAGGCGTCTTGTACATACCAGTTGCGTGGCTCCTGGGAGTATGGGTTCGAGTCACTTCTGGGGTGTGAGTTTTCAGTTGCATATTGTCCTGGGGACCATTCAGGCGTGTTCGCATTTGTGTTCCTCACGTGTGCCCCAAAGAATGAGGTGATTTGGTAAAATGCTATGCCCAAGATTACTATCCGAGTGCCGGCGGTGGGGTGGTTCAAATAGCTTCGGCTATCACCTCATTATGTCCGGTCGTGATGGTCAAGTGGATTAAGGCGTCTTGTACATACCAGTTGCGTGGCTCCTGGGAGTATGGGTTCGAGTCACTTCTGGGGTGTGAGTTTTCAGTTGCATATTGTCCTGGGGACCATTCAGGCATGTTCGCATTTGTGTTCCTCACGTGTGCCCCAAAGAATGAGGTGATTTGGTAAAATGCTATGCCCAAGATTACTATCCGAGTGCCGGCGGTGGGGTGGTTCAAATAGCTTCGGCTATCACCTCATTATGTCCGGTCGTGATGGTCAAGTGGATTAAGGCGTCTTGTACATACCAGTTGCGTGGCTCCTGGGAGTATGGGTTCGAGTCACTTCTGGGGTGTGAGTTTTCAGTTGCATATTGTCCTGGGGACCATTCAGGCTTGTTCGCATTTGTGTTCCTCACGTGTGCCCCAAAGAATGAGGTGATTTGGTAAAATGCTATGCCCAAGATTACTATCCGAGTGCCGGCGGTGGGGTGGTTCAAATAGCTTCGGCTATCACCTCATTATGTCCGGTCGTGATGGTCAAGTGGATTAAGGCGTCTTGTACATACCAGTTGCGTGGCTCCTGGGAGTATGGGTTCGAGTCACTTCTGGGGTGTGAGTTTTCAGTTGCATATTGTCCTGGGGACCATTCAGGCTTGTTCGCATTTGTGTTCCTCACGTGTGCCCCAAAGAATGAGGTGATTTGGTAAAAAGCTATGCCCAAGATTACTATCCGAGTGCCGGCGGTGGGGTGGTTCAAATAGCTTCGGCTATCACCTCATTATGTCCGGTCGTGATGGTCAAGTGGATTAAGGCGTCTTGTACATACCAGTTGCGTGGCTCCTGGGAGTATGGGTTCGAGTCACTTCTGGGGTGTGAGTTTTCAGTTGCATATTGTCCTGGGGACCATTCAGGCTTGTTCGCATTTGTGTTCCTCACGTGTGCCCCAAAGAATGAGGTGATTTGGTAAAATGCTATGCCCAAGATTACTATCCGAGTGCCGGCGGTGGGGTGGTTCAAATAGCTTCGGCTATCACCTCATTATGTCCGGTCGTGATGGTCAAGTGGATTAAGGCGTCTTGTACATACCAGTTGCGTGGCTCCTGGGAGTATGGGTTCGAGTCACTTCTGGGGTGTGAGTTTTCAGTTGCATATTGTCCTGGGGACCATTCAGGCTTGTTCGCATTTGTGTTCCTCACGTGTGCCCCAAAGAATGAGGTGATTTGGTAAAATGCTATGCCCAAGATTACTATCCGAGTGCCAGCGGTGGGGTGGTTCAAATAGCTTCGGCTATCACCTCATTATGTCCGGTCGTGATGGTCAAGTGGATTAAGGCGTCTTGTACATACCAGTTGCGTGGCTCCTGGGAGTATGAGTTCGAGTCACTTCTGGGGTGTGAGTTTTCAGTTGCATATTGTCCTGGGGACCATTCAGGCTTGTTCGCATTTGTGTTCCTCACGTGTGCCCCAAAGAATGAGGTGATTTGGTAAAATGCTATGCCCAAGATTACTATCCGAGTGCCGGCGGTGGGGTGGTTCAAATAGCTTCGGCTATCACCTCATTATGTCCGGTCGTGATGGTCAAGTGGATTAAGGTGTCTTGTACATACCAGTTGCGTGGCTCCTGGGAGTATGGGTTCGAGTCACTTCTGGGGTGTGAGTTTTCAGTTGCATATTGTCCTGGGGACCATTCAGGCTTGTTCGCATTTGTGTTCCTCACGTGTGCCCCAAAGAATGAGGTGATTTGGTAAAATGCTATGCCCAAGATTACTATCCGAGTGCCGGCGGTGGGGTGGTTCAAATAGCTCCGGCTATCACCTCATTATGTCTGGTCGTGATGGTCAAGTGGATTAAGGCGTCTTGTACATACCAGTTGCGTGGCTCCTGGGAGTATGGGTTCGAGTCACTTCTGGGGTGTGAGTTTTCAGTTGCATATTGTCCTGGGGACCATTCAGGCTTGTTCGCATTTGTGTTCCTCACGTGTGCCCCAAAGAATGAGGTGATTTGGTAAAATGCTATGCCCAAGATTACTATCCGAGTGCCGGCGGTGGGGTGGTTCAAATAGCTTCGGCTATCACCTCATTATGTCCGGTCGTGATGGTCAAGTGGATTAAGGCGTCTTGTACATACCAGTTGCGTGGCTCCTGGGAGTATGGGTTCGAGTCACTTCTGGGGTGTGAGTTTTCAGTTGCATATTGTCCTGGGGACCATTCAGGCTTGTTCGCATTTGTGTTCCTCACGTGTGCCCCAAAGAATGAGGTGATTTGGTAAAATGCTATGCCCAAGATTACTATCCGAGTGCCGGCGGTGGGGTGGTTCAAATAGCTTCGGCTATCACCTCATTATGTCCGGTCGTGATGGTCAAGTGGATTAAGGCGTCTTGTACATACCAGTTGCGTGGCTCCTGGGAGTATGGGTTCGAGTCACTTCTGGGGTGTGAGTTTTCAGTTGCATATTGTCCTGGGGACCATTCAGGCGTGTTCGCATTTGTGTTCCTCACGTGTGCCCCAAAGAATGAGGTGATTTGGTAAAATGCTATGCCCAAGATTACTATCCGAGTGCCGGCGGTGGGGTGGTTCAAATAGCTTCGGCTATCACCTCATTATGTCCGGTCGTGATGGTCAAGTGGATTAAGGCGTCTTGTACATACCAGTTGCGTGGCTCCTGGGAGTATGGGTTCGAGTCACTTCTGGGGTGTGAGTTTTCAGTTGCATATTGTCCTGGGGACCATTCAGGCTTGTTCGCATTTGTGTTCCTCACGTGTGCCCCAAAGAATGAGGTGATTTGGTAAAATGCTAGGCCCAAGATTACTATCCGAGTGCCGGCGGTGGGGTGGTTCAAATAGCTTCGGCTATCACCTCATTATGTCCGGTCGTGATGGTCAAGTGGATTAAGGCGTCTTGTACATACCAGTTGCGTGGCTCCTGGGAGTATGGGTTCGAGTCACTTCTGGGGTGTGAGTTTTCAGTTGCATGTTGTCCTGGGGACCATTCAGGCTTGTTCGCATTTGTGTTCCTCACGTGTGCCCCAAAGAATGAGGTGATTTGGTAAAATGCTATGCCCAAGATTACTATCCGAGTGCCGGCGGTGGGGTGGTTCAAATAGCTTCGGCTATCACCTCATTATGTCCGGTCGTGATGGTCAAGTGGATTAAGGCGTCTTGTACATACCAGTTGCGTGGCTCCTGGGAGTATGGGTTCGAGTCACTTCTGGGGTGTGAGTTTTCAGTTGCATATTGTCCTGGGGACCATTCAGGCTTGTTCGCATTTGTGTTCCTCACGTGTGCCCCAAAGAATGAGGTGATTTGGTAAAATGCTAGGCCCAAGATTACTATCCGAGTGCCGGCGGTGGGATGGTTCAAATAGCTTCGGCTATCACCTCATTATGTCCGGTCGTGATGGTCAAGTGGATTAAGGCGTCTTGTACATACCAGTTGCGTGGCTCCTGGGAGTATGGGTTCGAGTCACTTCTGGGGTGTAAGTTTTCAGTTGCATATTGTCCTGGAGACCATTCAGGCGTGTTCGCATTTGTGTTCCTCACGTGTGCCCCAAAGAATGAGATGATTTGGTAAAATGCTATGCCCAAGATTACTATCCGAGTGCCGGCGGTGGGGTGGTTCAAATAGCTTCGGCTATCACCTCATTATGTCCGGTCGTGATGGTCAAGTGGATTAAGGCGTCTTGTACATACCAGTTGCGTGGCTCCTGGGAGTATGGGTTCGAGTCACTTCTGGGGTGTGAGTTTTCAGTTGCATATTGTCCTGGGGACCATTCAGGCGTGTTCGCATTTGTGTTCCTCACGTGTGCCCCAAAGAATGAGGTGATTTGGTAAAATGCTATGCCCAAGATTACTATCCGAGTGCCGGCGGTGGGGTGGTTCAAATAGCTTCGGCTATCACCTCATTATGTCCGGTCGTGATGGTCAAGTGGATTAAGGCGTCTTGTACATACCAGTTGCGTGGCTCCTGGGAGTATGGGTTCGAGTCACTTCTGGGGTGTGAGTTTTCAGTTGCATATTGTCCTGGGGACCATTCAGGCTTGTTCGCATTTGTGTTCCTCACGTGTGCCCCAAAGAATGAGGTGATTTGGTAAAATGCTATGCCCAAGATTACTATCCGAGTGCCGGCGGTGGGGTGGTTCAAATAGCTTCGGCTATCACCTCATTATGTCCGGTCGTGATGGTCAAGTGGATTAAGGCGTCTTGTACATACCAGTTGCGTGGCTCCTGGGAGTATGGGTTCGAGTCACTTCTGGGGTGTGAGTTTTCAGTTGCATATTGTCCTGGGGACCATTCAGGCTTGTTCGCATTTGTGTTCCTCACGTGTGCCCCAAAGAATGAGGTGATTTGGTAAAATGCTATGCCCAAGATTACTATCCGAGTGCCGGCGGTGGGGTGGTTCAAATAGCTTCGGCTATCACCTCATTATGTCCGGTCGTGATGGTCAAGTGGATTAAGGCGTCTTGTACATACCAGTTGCGTGGCTCCTGGGAGTATGGGTTCGAGTCACTTCTGGGGTGTGAGTTTTCAGTTGCATATTGTCCTGGGGACCATTCAGGCTTGTTCGCATTTGTGTTCCTCACGTGTGCCCCAAAGAATGAGGTGATTTGGTAAAATGCTATGCCCAAGATTACTATCCGAGTGCCGGCGGTGGGGTGGTTCAAATAGCTTCGGCTATCACCTCATTATGTCCGGTCGTGATGGTCAAGTGGATTAAGGCGTCTTGTACATACCAGTTGCGTGGCTCCTGGGAGTATGGGTTCGAGTCACTTCTGGGGTGTGAGTTTTCAGTTGCATATTGTCCTGGGGACCATTCAGGCTTGTTCGCATTTGTGTTCCTCACGTGTGCCCCAAAGAATGAGGTGATTTGGTAAAAAGCTATGCCCAAGATTACTATCCGAGTGCCGGCGGTGGGGTGGTTCAAATAGCTTCGGCTATCACCTCATTATGTCCGGTCGTGATGGTCAAGTGGATTAAGGCGTCTTGTACATACCAGTTGCGTGGCTCCTGGGAGTATGGGTTCGAGTCACTTCTGGGGTGTGAGTTTTCAGTTGCATATTGTCCTGGGGACCATTCAGGCTTGTTCGCATTTGTGTTCCTCACGTGTGCCCCAAAGAATGAGGTGATTTGGTAAAATGCTATGCCCAAGATTACTATCCGAGTGCCGGCGGTGGGGTGGTTCAAATAGCTTCGGCTATCACCTCATTATGTCTGGTCGTGATGGTCAAGTGGATTAAGGCGTCTTGTACATACCAGTTGCGTGGCTCCTGGGAGTATGGGTTCGAGTCACTTCTGGGGTGTGAGTTTTCAGTTGCATATTGTCCTGGGGACCATTCAGGCTTGTTCGCATTTGTGTTCCTCACGTGTGCCCCAAAGAATGAGGTGATTTGGTAAAATGCTATGCCCAAGATTACTATCCGAGTGCCGGCGGTGGGGTGGTTCAAATAGCTTCGGCTATCACCTCATTATGTCCGGTCGTGATGGTCAAGTGGATTAAGGCGTCTTGTACATACCAGTTGCGTGGCTCCTGGGAGTATGGGTTCGAGTCACTTCTGGGGTGTGAGTTTTCAGTTGCATATTGTCCTGGGGACCATTCAGGCTTGTTCGCATTTGTGTTCCTCACGTGTGCCCCAAAGAATGAGGTGATTTGGTAAAATGCTATGCCCAAGATTACTATCCGAGTGCCGGCGGTGGGGTGGTTCAAATAGCTTCGGCTATCACCTCATTATGTCCGGTCGTGATGGTCAAGTGGATTAAGGCGTCTTGTACATACCAGTTGCGTGGCTCCTGGGAGTATGGGTTCGAGTCACTTCTGGGGTGTGAGTTTTCAGTTGCATATTGTCCTGGGGACCATTCAGGCGTGTTCGCATTTGTGTTCCTCACGTGTGCCCCAAAGAATGAGGTGATTTGGTAAAATGCTATGCCCAAGATTACTATCCGAGTGCCGGCGGTGGGGTGGTTCAAATAGCTTCGGCTATCACCTCATTATGTCTGGTCGTGATGGTCAAGTGGATTAAGGCGTCTTGTACATACCAGTTGCGTGGCTCCTGGGAGTATGGGTTCGAGTCACTTCTGGGGTGTGAGTTTTCAGTTGCATATTGTCCTGGGGACCATTCAGGCTTGTTCGCATTTGTGTTCCTCACGTGTGCCCCAAAGAATGAGGTGATTTGGTAAAATGCTATGCCCAAGATTACTATCCGAGTGCCGGCGGTGGGGTGGTTCAAATAGCTTCGGCTATCACCTCATTATGTCCGGTCGTGATGGTCAAGTGGATTAAGGCGTCTTGTACATACCAGTTGCGTGGCTCCTGGGAGTATGGGTTCGAGTCACTTCTGGGGTGTGAGTTTTCAGTTGCATATTGTCCTGGGGACCATTCAGGCTTGTTCGCATTTGTGTTCCTCACGTGTGCCCCAAAGAATGAGGTGATTTGGTAAAATGCTATGCCCAAGATTACTATCCGAGTGCCGGCGGTGGGGTGGTTCAAATAGCTTCGGCTATCACCTCATTATGTCCGGTCGTGATGGTCAAGTGGATTAAGGCGTCTTGTACATACCAGTTGCGTGGCTCCTGGGAGTATGGGTTCGAGTCACTTCTGGGGTGTGAGTTTTCAGTTATATATATATATATATATATATATATATATATATATATATATATATATGTCGTACCTAGTAGCCAGAACGCACTTCTCAGCCTACTATGCAAGGCCCGATTTGCCTAATAAGCCAAGTTTTCCTGAATTAATATATTTTGTCTATTTTTTTTCTTATGAAATGATAAAGCTACCCATTTCATTATGTATGAGGTCAATTTTTTTTTATTGGCGTTAAAATTGACGTAGATATATGACCGAACCTAACCAACCCTACCTAACCTAACCTAACCTATCTTTATAGGTTAGGTTAGGTTAGGTAACAGAAAAAGTTAGGTTAGGTTAGGTTAGGTAGGTTAGGTAGCCGAAAAATATTTAATTCATGAAAACTTGGCTTATTAGGCAAATCGGGCCTTGCATAGTAGGCTGAGGAGTGCGTTCTGGCTACTAGGTACGACATATATATATATATATATATATATATATATATATATATATATATAAGGGAAGCAATCCTCACTACAGTCCAGGAACATTGCCCAAGCATTCTCCCGTTTGTGTCAGCAGGCTACAGCAAAGACTCAACCCTCCTGTTTGGCAAACATGAACTCACCTCAGCAGAGGGAATTCAACAGGGTGACCCACTTGCACCGTTCCTCTTTTGCATAGCGGTTCGAGAAATTACAACCAGACTGTCCAGCGAGCTCAACATCTGGTTCCTGGATGATGGCACTCTGGCAGGCACACAAGATTCCCTGCTAGAAGACCTACAGCTGGTGAAGACACGGGGGGAGTCCATGGGTCTCGTTCTTAACCCCTCCAAGTGCGAAATTATTGCATCTAGTGAAGTAATCATTAGAGCAGTGAAATCAGTTCTACCAGAAGCCTCAGTCGATAAACCTACCGACAGCACACTACTCGGAGCACCTCTGGGCCACAATGCCATTGCTGCAGTCCTTGACGAAAAGTTTAGAGACCTACAGAGGATGAAAGAGAGAATTGGGGACTTGGACTCCCACGATGCCCTCTACCTTCTCACAAAGTGCCTTACCTTGCCCAGGCTAACATACTTCTTAAGGTGTGCACCAATTTTTGGCAACCCACTTCTAAATCAATATGATGAGCTCCTCAGGTCAATATTCAGGAAGGCGCTCAACCTAGATTTAGATGACAGTCAGTGGGACCAAGCAACACTACCAGTGAGATTTGGAGGGATAGGCATACGAAAGGCAACTGAGGTAGCACTTCCAGCATTCTTATCCTCATGTACAGCAGCCAACGAATTGGTAGGGCAGATCCTACCAGATCGTATGAGAGAGACAGCGGGAACTCATGATCAAACGTTCATCGAAGCAGCCAGACAATGGGACACCATTGCACACCCTCAACCCCGACCACAAGTCCCAAAAGACCACAAGCAGGTCCACTGGGATAGCCCCATAATGGAAAAGACTGTCACAGCAATGATTGACAACGCTGATGCTGAAAACAAAGCCCGCCTCCTAGCGGTAACAGCACCCCACGCCGGGGATTTTTTATTTGCTGTGCCCAATGCAGCCCTGGGAACTCGCCTCAGTCATGACGCTCTCCGCATTGGAGTTGCCCTTCGCCTTGCCGCCCCGATCCTCACCGAACATAGGTGCATCTGCAGAACTGCGATGGCCGACCAATATGGTCGTCATGGTCTGGTATGTCGTAAATCACAGGGTAAAATCGCAAGACATGAAGAAGTCAACGACATCATCAAGAGGAGCCTCGCCACAGCCCGCTGCCCGGCACAAAGAGAACCACACTTATCCAGACCTAACGACCCTCAGAAGCGCCCTGATGGGGTCACCTTGCTACCTTGGAAGGATGGTAAGCAAGTGGTATGGGACTACACGTGCGCTGCCACACTGGCCAGTACCTACCTCCACTACAGCACACGTGAAAGCGGTGGTGCTGCTTCTTTCAGGGAATCGCAGAAAATTATTAAATACAGAGGTCTAGCACACTGCTACAGCTTTGTTCCGATCGGCTCGGAGACCCTCGGTTCGTGGGGAAAATGTGCATTGAAGTTCCTGAAGGAATTGGGGGACAAATTGATCAGCGCTACAAAAGACCAGAGAGCAAAAAGTTTCTTGTTCCAGCGCCTCAGTGTTGCGATTCAGAGGGGAAATGCCTGTTGCGTCTTGGGCACTAGTCCAACTTCAGAGGAATTCGAAGAAGTGTTTGACTTGCAACAATGATCGAACCCGTCTGTGACATTCATCAATGTTTCCCATTGTTGTGTTTTTCAAGAGATCCATAACCTTTAAGCACCTTTTTGCATTATTATTTTTGTATCAACCCATGTATATCTTGTAACCATCAAATGCATAATAAATCACAAAAAATAAAAAAGGAAGGGGGTGGTAGGAGAAAAGCACACAGAAACTGAATTGGAGGGGATCTAAACATTCCCTCTAATGCGTTATGCGTGGTTTCCTCCGAGGCTATGGGTCCCCCTTCTTCCAGCTAGAGGTGGTACTCCCTTCCATTGTAAAAAAAAAAAAAAAAAAAAAAAAAAAAAAAATAAAAAAAAAAAAAAAAAAATTATATATATATATATAAGTTCAGAGATATACCACTAGGCTAGTCACAGAACTATGAGGCATGAGTTACGAGGAAAGGCTGCGGGATATTCATCTCACGACACTGGAAGACTAAAGAGTATGGGGTGACATGATCACTATCTACAAAATTCTCAGGGGAATTGACAGAGTTGATAAGGATAAATTGTTTAACATGGGAGGTATGCAAACTAGGGGACACAGGTGGAAACTGAGTATCCAAATGAGCCACAGGGACGTTAGAAAGAACGTTTTCAGTGTTAGAGTAGTTAACAGGCATTAGGCAGTGATGGGGTGGAGGCTAACTCCATTCACAGTTCCAAATGTAGTTATGATAGAACCCAGTAGGCTCAGGAACCTGCACGTCAGCTGATTGACTGTTGAGAGGCAGGACCAAAGAGCCAGAGCTCATCTCCCGCAAGCACAAATAGGTGAGTAACAAATAAGTGAGTATACACACACACACACACACACAACTTGAGAGGCAGGCAGGAGCAAGCGGAAAGGCTCTAGCATGGGTGAGGAACTACCTAACAGGAAGGAGCCAGAGGGTAATGGTAAGGGGCGAGAAGTAGGACTGTCGAACAGTAACGAGTGGAGTACCTCAAGGATCGGTGCCAGGACCAATCCTCTTTCTAATTTACCTAAATGATATGTTTACAGGAGTAGAATCATACATGTCAATGCTTGCGGATGACGCAAAATTAATGAGAAGAGTTGTGACAGAAGAAGATTGTACGATCCTCCAAGAGGACTTAAACAGAATGCAGAGATGATCCGGGAAATAACTACTGGAGTTCAACACCAGTAAATGTAAAGTTATAGAAATGGGATCAGGTGATAGGCGACCAAAGGGACAGTTCACAATGAAGGGGGAACTGCCTACCTGTAACGATTCGAGAAAGAGACCTGGGAGTGGATGTGACACCTAATCGAACTCCTGAGGCACATATAAATAGGATAACGACAGCAGTGTACTCTACACTGGCGAAAATTAGAACTTCATTCAGAAACCTAAGTGAGGAGGCTTTTAGGGCACTGTACACTGCCTACGTAAGACCAGTCTTAGAGTATGCTGTGCCATCATGGAGCCCCCACCTGAAGAAACACATAAGGAAACTGGAGAAGGTTCAGAGGTTTGCGACGAGGCTTCTCCCAGAGTTAAGAGTAATGGGATATGAAGAGCGTCTGAAGGAACTGAACCTTACGACACTAGAGAAAAGAAGGGAGAGAGAAGATATGATAGGGACCTATAAAATACTCAGGGGAATTGACAAAGTGGAAATAGATAAAATGTTCACACGTAATAATAACAGAACGAGGGGACATGGGTGGGAACTGGAAACTCAGATGAGTCACAGAGATGTTAGGAAGTTTCTTTTAGCGTGAGAGTAGTGGGAAAATGAAATGCACTTGGGGAACAGGTTGTGGAAGCAAACTCTATTCATACTTTTAAAATTAGGTATGATAGGGTAATGGGACAGGAGTTTTTTTTATTTGTTTTTTTTTTGCAGGGATATTGATATTCCTGCGTGGGCCTTAAGCCTCTGGCTGGCCCACTAAGTGTTGCTTGTTTCTGTTTTACTTGGACGGAGTATGAGTATTTATGACTCGTATGGTCTCTTCAGTAAGATTTTGCCTTATGTGTTTAACAACTTCTGCTCTGTTGAATCTAAGTTGAAATCTTAATGGGTTTGTAACTGTGCACTGTGTTAGATAATGTTCCAGTGGTCTGTCGGGCATTTATCCACAGTGCTGGCATGGGACAGGAGTCATTGCTGTAAACAACCGATGGCTGGAAAGGCGGGATCCAAGAGTCAATGCTGCAAGCACAAATAGGTGAATACACATACACACACACACACAGAGGAAACAGGCCGTAGCAGCTGTTTAAAATCAGGTACCTATTTACTGCTAGGTAACAGGGGCATCAGGGTGAATGACACTCTGCTCATTTAACGTTTTTCCGCCTCCACTGGGGATCGAATCTGGAACCTAAGGACTGCGAATCCGAAGCGGTGTCCCCTCAGCTGTCAGGCCCCTGTGTGTGTGTGTGTGTGTGTGTGTGTGTGTGTGTGTGTGTGTGTGTGTGTGTGTGTGTGTGTGTGTGTGTGTATATGTATATGTATGTATGTATATGTATGTATGTATGTATGTATGTATGTATGTATGTATGTATGTATGTATGTATGTATGTATGTATGTATGTATGTATGTATGTATGTATGTATGTATGTATGTATGTATGTATGTATGTATTTGAGTGTACTCACATAGTTGTACTCCTCTAGTTGTGCTTGCGGGGGTTGAGCTTTGGCTATTTGGTCCCGCCTCCCAACCGTCAATCAACTGATGTACAGATTCCTGAGCCTACTGGGGTCTGTCATATCTTCATTTGAAACTGTGTATGGAGTCAGCCTCCACCACATCACTTCCTAGTGTATTCCATTTATTAACTACTCTTACACTGTAAAAGTTCTTTCTAATGTCTCTGTGGCTCATTTGGGTACTCAGCTTCCACCTGTGTTCCCTTGTGCGTATACCACCCGTGTTAAATAATCCATCCTTGTCTACCCTGTCAATTCCCCTGAGAATTTTTTATGTGGCGATCATGTCTTCCCTAGCTCTTCTGTCTTCCAGCAACGTGAGGTGCAGTTCACGTAGTCTGTCCTCACAACTCATGCCTCTTAGTTCTGGGACAAGTTTAGTGGCATACCTCTAATCTTTTTCCAGCTTCGTCTTGTGCTTGACCAGATACAGGCTCCATGCTGGGGCTGCATACTCCAGTATTGGTCTTACATATGTGGTATACAAGGTTCTGAAGGATTTCTTACACAGGTTTCTGAAAGCAGTTCTGATATTAGTCAGCCACCAATTGACCGCTGATGTTATTCTTTTGATGTGGGCTTCAGGAGACAGGTTTGGCGTGATATCAACTCTTAGATCTTTCACTTTGTTCGTTTCGTGAAGAACTTCATTTCCCATTCGGTATCCAGTAACTGGCCTGTAACCTCACGGTGACTCGCTGTGTACTCACCTAATTGTACTCACCGAATTGTGCTTGCGGGAATTGAGCTTTGGCTCTTTGGTCCCACCTCTCAACTGTCAATCAACTGGTGTACAGATTCCTGAATCACCTGGTGTACAGATTTCTGAATCACCTGGTGTACAGATTCTTGTGTTCTGTTACTTAGGTACTCTTTTATCCAATGGAGTACCTTCCCTTTCACTCCTGCCTGCATCTCCAGTTTGTGCACTAGTCTCTTATGTGGTACCGTGTCAAAAGCTTTCTGGCAGTCCAGAAATTATGCAGTCTGCCCAGCTCTCTCTCTCTTGCCTGATTTTTGTTGCCTGGTCATAGAACTCAATTAAACCTGTTAGGCATGATTTGCCATCTCTGAACCCATGCTGATGTTGTGTTAAAAAGTTCTTTCGCTCCAGATGTTCCACTAGTTTTTTTCACACAATCTTCTCCGTCATCTTGCATGGAATGCAAGTTAGGGACACTGGCCTGTAGTTCAGTGCCACCTGCCTATCAGGAGCACCCTTTTTGTATATTGGGACTACGTTGGCCGTCTTCCAAATGCTTCGTGAACTTTTTCCAGCTTCATCTTGTGCTTGACAACGTATGGTCTCCATGCTGGGGCCGTGTTACGGACCCGAGTCCAGCATCGGAGCATGAAGCCATGAAGTTAGCCCCATCTGTGAGTCGCCAGCCGAAAACCCCACAACATGCACAACGCCATCTAGTGAGGACAGGATATACCGGCAACAGGTGCTGGATGCCTGTCTTAGCCGGCTCATGATGTAGCCGCTGCTGACCTCTGGTGAGGTGGCTCTTAGACACTGAACGCCATCTATGGAGCAAATAGGTGGACGTTTCTGTCTAAGTTAGTAAGTGATGTTTCCTAGTGGCCTCAGGTAATATCCCCAGTATTAATGACGTGTCTGATTGCAGAGTCGACCTGGGACTGCTGTGTTGGACGATGGACCAGTCTACTCAAGGCAGCCAAGGTCTCTTCACCAGTCTGCTGAAGAAGCTGTGAGCCACCCCTGGACGAACTCTGTTGAGAGTAATAGCCTGCCTGAGGAGTGGCAGTGTTGGGAATCGCCTTATCCGGGGTTGGCTGGTGGAGGAGACCACCCACTGGGGTGCTGTATGAGGAGAGTGACCCACGAGTCACACGAGGCTCCTGGCTAGGGCACGCAACCCTAAGTATCGGTCGTGGAGTGGCCTACACAGCGGAGCTGATCGGTACCTGCCAGCTACAGGCTGGATTGTGGTTGAAGGCCTCCACGACGAAGCACCCAGTGAGACTGTGATTTGGCTGACCTGTGGCCAGGGTAGATTCATCATAGAGTCATAGTGGATTCATCATGGGCCACGGAAGAAGGAACCAGGACTACCCAGAGTGAGCATCGTTGAGCATCCAGTGTCTTCGGAGGAAGACGCAACTGTACATAAGTGTAGTAATAATCCCCGCGTGCAACTGTTATTTATTTATATATGGTGGTGGTAAATATATCAGAAAAACTGGAACATTTGTTTCCCTCCCCCCTTTAATTTAACTTGCGTTACGGAACACACCCCTTGAAAGCCTCTACTAACTTGCAGCCGGATTCCCAAACTCTACTACCATCAGAGAAGAACCCGGTTGCGTCCCAGTAGGGCCGTAACAGGCCGTATACGCCAGGATTGGTCTAACATATGTGGTATACAAGGTTCTGAATGATTTCCTAACACAGGTTCCCGAAAAGAGTTATGATGTTAGCCAGCCTTGCATACGTCGCCGATGTTATTCTTTTTATGTTAGCTTCATGAGACAGGTTTGTTGTGATATCAACTCCTAGATCTTTCTCTCTGTTCGTTTCATGAAGGACTTCTTGGCCCACTCGGTATCCTGTGTCTGGCCTCCCGTTTCCAGTGCCGAGTTTTATTACCTTACAATTACTCGGGTTGAACTTTAGTAGCCATTTGTTGGACCATTCATTCAGTTTGTCTACGTCATCTTGTAGATTCATACTATCTTCCTTTTTCTTAATCCTTCTCATAATCTTTGCATCATCAGCAAACAATGAGAGGAACGATTCTATTCCCTTTGGGAGATCATTTACATATACCAGAAACAGTATAGGAGCAAGGACTGAGCCCTGCGAAAGTCCACTTGTGATGCCTCGCCAATCTGAGACCTCACCCCTCACAGCGACTCACTGTCTTCTGTTGCTTTGGTACTCCCTTATCCAGTGGAGTACTTTCCCTGTCGCTCCTGCCTGCATCTCCAGCTTGTGCACTAGTCTCTTATGGGTTACTGTGTCAAAGGCTTTCGGCAATCCAAAAAAATAGTTTGCTCTAGCCCTCTCTATCTTGCCTGATTTGTGTTGCCTGTTCATATAATTATATTAATCCTGTGATTAATGCCCTCAAATCAAATAATGATTTGCCCTCCCTGAACCCATGCTGCTGTTGTTACAAAGTTTTTTCGCTCCAGATGTTCGACTATGTTTTTTTTTTTCACACAAAAAAACACAAAGTTTTTTCACACAAGATGTTCGACTATGTTTTTTCGTTAGGAACACTGGCCTGTAGTACAGTGCCTCCTGCCTATCACCCTTCTTGTATTTCGGGACTGCATTTGCCATCTTCAAAATTTCTGGCAGTTCACCTGTTACCAGTGATTTGTTATACACCATGGAGAGTGGCAGGCACAGTGCTTCTACTCCTTCCTTTAGTATCCATGGCGATATTCCATCGGAGACTATAGCCTCTGTCACATCGAACTCCAGCAAAAACTTCCTTACATCCCCACTGGTAATCTCAAATTCTTCTAGTGATGCCTGGTTAACTATTCCTTCTCTTTGGAACGTCCCCTTGCTCTAATGAGAATACTTCCTGGAATTTCTTATTGAGTTCCTTGCACAATTCTTTGTCGTTTGTAGCACTCTGCACTCATCTTCAGCTTCCCTATAATGATCCCTTCTCTCTCTCTGAACTTCGTTCAGCCCTGGCCCTCTGCGGTTCTACGGCGGCGGGCTCCGATGGTATTCATTGTGAGATGCTTCGCCGTCTCCCTCCGTGCACGTCTCAGTATTTACTGAGTCTGTATAATCGGATCTGGGAGTCGTCGTCAGTCCCTGAGGACTGGCTCGATGCCGTTGTCCTCCCTGTTCGCAAACCGGGGTCTCTGGGTACTTCCCCTAAGGACTTTCGCCCTATTGCTCTCACAAGTTGTGTCTGCAAACTCTTTGAACGTATGGTTAACGTTCGTCTGATGTGGTTCCTGGAACACCATCACCTCCTCTCCCCTTCTCAATTTGGTTTCCGCAAGTGCCGCAGCAAGACAGATGTCCTGGAGAACTTGGAGGTCTATATTCGTACTGCTTTTGCTGCGAAGACCTTCGTTGTTGCCGTCCTTTTTGACCTGGAACAGGCTTACGACACCACTTGGAGATATCATATTCTATCTCAACTTCATTCTTTTGGCGTTCGTGGTCATCTCCCTCTCTTTCTACGCAGCTTCCTCTCTCGTCGTTCCTTTCGGGTGCGCCTTGGTACCGCTCTCTCTCCCTCTTTTCAGCAATACGAAGGTGTGCCCCTTGGTAGTGTTCTGAGAACTACTCTTTTTCTGGTTGCCCTCTATGGTCTTTTTTCCTCTCTTCCTTCTGGTGTCTTCTCCGCTCTCTATGTCGATGATCTTACCCTTTGCTGTCAGGGTGATGATTCGCCTCTCCTTCAGCGCCGGCTTCAACTTGCAATTGATGCCGTGTCGTCTTGGGCCACCGAGCATGGCTTCAAGTTCTCTACTTCTAAGACTTGTGCCATGACTTTTACACGGAAACGGGTTGTTCTTCGTCCTTCTTTGTCACTTTATAGTCATCCCCTTGAATACAAAGATTCCGCGAAGCTTTTGGGGTTATTCCTTGACACTCGTTTGTCTTGGTCTCCCCATATCTCTTACCTCCGTGTTGAGTGCTCTAAGGCCCTTACCCTCCTTCGGGTCTTGTCCCATACTTCTTGGGGGGCAGATAGGTGCACTCTCCTTGCTTTACATTCCTCTCTCGTCCTGTCTAAGCTCGATTATGGTTGCCCTGCTTACTCGTCTGCTTCTCCTTCTACTCTTCGCCGTCTTGATGATTTGCACCATATTGGGTTGTGCCTCAGTTCTGGTGCCTTTCGTTCGACTCCCGTCCTTAGCTTGTATGTTGACACTGGCTTCCTGTCTCTCCAAGACCGCCGTGATCGCTTCTGTCTTCGCTATCTTGCGCGGTCCTTACAACATCCTTCCTCTCGCCTCTGTCGTGCTTTAACTTTTACCCCTCCTGCGGTTCCTGTTCCTCTTACCACCTCCCTCTTTCTGTCCGGTTTTCTCGCCTCCAGGATTCTCTTTCCGTTCGTATTTCTAATGTTTCTCCTCGTGTTGTTCCTTCTTTGCCCCCATGGAGAGTCCCTCTTCCGCGGTTTTGTACATCCTTGACCCGCATCACTAAAGCTTTTACCCCTCCTACGGTTCTAAAACGCCTTTTCCTTGAGCACTTTTCTTCTCACTCCTGCTCCGTTTCTGTCTTCACCGATGGGTCAAAGTCGGCGGACGGTGTTGGCTACTCTGTTGTTTTTCCTGATCGCACTTATATGTGTCGCTTACCTCCGGAGACTAGCATCTTTACAGCGGAACTTTATGCTATTCTCTATGCTCTTCGTCTCCTGCTTTCTCGTTGTCAGTTTTCCTTTGTAGTTGTTGTTGACTCTCGTAGTGCCCTCATGGCTCTCGGGTCCTTTAATCCGGTTCATCCAGTAGTTGTCGAGATCCAGCATTGGCTGTTTCTTGTTCACAGTAAATTTAAGTCGGTTGAGTTTTGTTGGGTTCCCAGCCATATTGGTGTGTCTTTAAATGAGCGTGCGGATGCTGCCGCCAAGGAAGCTGTCCGCTCTTGTCCCATCTCTCGTAAAGGCATTCCGTATTCCGACTTTTACCCGGTTATCCATTCCTCAGTCCTTACCCGTTGGCAGGCTTCTTGGCTGTCTGTTACTGGTAACAAGCTACGTACTCTTAAATGTTGTGTTTCCTCGTGGCCGTCTTCCTTCCACTGTAACCGGCGGTGGGAAACAGCTCTGGCGAGGTTGCGTATTGGCCATCCTCGCTTAACCCATGGTCACTTGATGGAGCGCCGCCCTGCTCCTTATTGTCCTAGTTGCATTGTCCCTCTTACGGTCATGCATGTCCTTCTTGAATGTCCTGACTTCCAGGACGAGCGTGTGTCTTGCTTTCCGACCGCCCCTCGCGGTCACCTGTCCCTCAATAGAATTCTTGGTGACTCGGATACTTTTGATATCATTCGCCTTATGCGTTTTTGTTCTCGTATTGGTATCCTTGGTGATGTTTAGCGCCCTCTGATTATTTTGCGCATTTGTGGTGCTACATAGCCTTCCCGGTTTGGTGCCTTCTTTTGATAATTACTTACTTACTTACTTACTATCCCAGTCCTTCAAGGTGTCATTGCAAAATTTCTTTAGGAGTGCTTTAATAGTCTGATGACTACGTTCAAGAGAACCCTGTGAAGCAGGATGATAGGGGCTGAACAGTACCTGTGTGATGTTGAACTCTTCCAGTGTCTTCTTGAAGAGATCACTGGTTAAGTTGGTGCCACAGTCGCTTTGAACCTCTCTTGAAAATCCATGCTGGGTGAAGATCTTCAATAGGTGTTTCACCACAGTAGCAGCCGTAATGTTCTTTACTGGACCTGCTATGGTGAATCTGGTGGTAGGACACATGATAGTTAATATATAGGCGATGCCAGAACTGGTCCGGGGTAAAGGACCAACACAGTCTATGATGAGTCTGTGGAAAGGTTCCGCAGGCGCCTGGATGGGTTTTAGTAGAGCCTGGGGAATAGAGATGTTAGGTTTACCTGCCATCTGACATGTATGACACTGTTGTACGTACTTTTTAACGTCTTTTACCATTCTGGCCAGTAGTAGTCTTGTCTGATTCCGTGGTAGGTTTTGTTGAAACCATAGTGAGAAAGAGCTCCGTGGGCCAGGTCAAGAATATCGGGCCACATGCTGGTGGGAATCACTAGTTCGACATTGGCCCAATCGTCATCCTCTTTCAGCTTGCTGGGTCTGTATCTGCGGTAGAGCAATTCATTCTCTAGGAAGAACCCAGGGATACTGTCAGGTTGAGTCTCAGCTTGGAAGAATAATGGTATTAATGATTGATCTTCCCTCTGTAACTTACGGAACTCCAAACTGGTAAGATTAGGAGGTAGATTCTGAGGGTCTTGAGGGACAGCGGTAGCAGTAGAGTCAGCTGGTTGTGGTCGTGCAGCTTGTGCACGGGTGGTCACCAAAATCGGAGGAGAAACTTGATCACTTTCTTGAACCTCTGCTGTAACATATTCAAAGATGGGATTATCCATTACAGAGGTACACACCTGGGGTTTGTCCGTGATGATCAGGTTAGGCGGTTGCAGATCTTCTGCCAACTCGTTGCCCAGGAGAAGTTGCACTCCAGGCATGGGAAAAGGCTTTTTCCTGATGGCGACTTGGACTTCACCGGTCACGAAGGGACAATCCAGGTGGACTCTGGCGAGTGGATATGGAGTGGTAGCAGTGAGGTCAGTGATAAGGACGGTTTCCCCGGTGTAGGTGACGTCAGGCACAGCCGATTTTAACATAATGGACTGAAGAGCCGCTGTGTCCCTCAAGATCTTCAATTTGAAACGTCCCTCCGAATCTGTACCGTTGGTAGAGACAGTTCCAGGATACAGGTGTTTACTGAAGAGAGAAAGATCATTACCATGAACACCAACATTCATCACAGGCTTACCGGACTTAGGAGGAGTCTGTTTGGGTTTAGTAGATTCATTGCTCTTGTATTGAGCCTTCACACATCTATCTATAGTATGTCCATAGAGTTTGCAATACTTACAATACAATTGTGAGCTCGCTTCCTCTGTACTCACTTTATCGTAACTGTACCAAGACTTCTTACTGGGAGGTGGTCATGGTGTCAGCCGGTGGATGAGGCTGTAGGTGTCAGCCGACTTCGCACATTTGATGTAGTCGGTTTCTTCTTTATCTGCTAGATATAAATGGACGGAACGGGGAACACGTCTCAAGAATTCCTCAACTAGCATGAGGTTGATGAGCTCTGCAAATGTAGAGACATGTGCTGCTTCCAGCCATTTCATAAAATATCGTTTCTTGGTATTGGCAAATTCTAGAAAGGTGGTGGTACTTGCCTTTAGATGGTCACGGAATTTTCGTCTGTAGCTTTTGGTGGAGAGAAGGTAAGCGTCCAACACTGCTTGCTTCAGGGTCTGATAGTCATTCTCAGACGCTAAGGTACTGAGAGTAACTGCAGCTCTACCTGTAAGATGCACTCTGAGAAGGGTAGACCATTGATCAGCAGGCCAGCTAAGTTTATTAGCTAGGGTCTCAAAGGTGGTAAAAAAGACATCAATCTCTGTCTCAACGAATGATGGCATTAACTTACTTGCATGAGAGACATTGAAACTTACCGGAAGACTAGCGGTAGCTTGCTGGTGTTGAGTGAGGTGTGTAGTTTCCAACGTGAGTTCTTGTTGACGACATTCTATAGCCATAACCGCTTGCTCTTTTTCATGCTCTCGTTGTATCTCCAGGTGGCGTTGTTTTGCTTCAAGCTGTATCCGCTCACGCTGTCTGAATAGGGCCATCTCACGTTCTTGCTCTTCTTTTCTGATTGCAGCTTCTTCTTTCTTCATTTGTAGAGATGCTTGCTGTTGCTCCCTTTCGAGCTTGGTGAGTTCAAGTTTGAGTTTCATAGTTTCATAGTTTCATAGTTCATAGTTTCATAGTCATGTTTATCGGCAATAGAATAAGTTTCGTGAGTTTCAGAGTCAATTTTACCTTCATCTAAGAGGTAACCCATTATTAGGTTATGCAGTTCATTTTTGTTGGCTCCATGGGGAACATCTAGTTGATACTCGTGTGCAAGAATTTGTAATTCAGTCCTCTTGGCACGACATAAGGTCCCTATTTCACCAGCTGATCGTTACGGAAAGCTTGGAGACGAAACATGGTGAAAGATAGCAAATAAATGTACACGAATATAGTTGTGATATGGTAAATGTCAGAAACAGGATAACGTGGCAACTGGTAACTATCATGTGGAATTTTAATCTTTAACAATTAACGTTAATTTTAAGATGGTAAATGATTAGTCAATCAAAATCGCAGGAAATCTTGTACCCGGTACTCACTGTAAGAGAATAAGGGCAAGAAAATCCTACTAAATAAGTGAAACTGAGTTTCTAAAACAAATGAAACATTTAATTGCTCCAAAAGTAAATTAGGTAGTCCATGAATGTAGGCATACCTTGCCGAGTCTCTATTGGATATAAGCAAGGGTTTCCCACTAAATGAATATGATATTTACAGAATTAGCGAACTTTGTGCTCTGTAAAAAGAAAGCTAATTCCCTACCTAAGTAAATATCATCATCTCTGACCGACATGTAGGGGTGCGAGTGTCAACTGGTGACGAGAACTGCTGCTGATGTCCCAACTCAGCAACTTAGTCCGTGCTTGAGGAACTATGGCCCTCTTATCCTCCTTCAGTCGGATTGCAAAAGATAGGGTGCTTTGACCTGAAGACAAACCAAAGTACCAGGGTACCACAATGATGATCTGCTGATAATGTGAGAAATATCCTAGGGACAAAAGGTGGTGAACACGAGTAATAACACAGAGGGAGAGATGACCAATTAAGAGAATGACTGCGGCATACAGTCACCACGTAATCCAAAGTTATCTCACACTCACCATATGCTGCTCTCGGAATGCACAATACACACAGCACCATATAAATATGAAAATTAATGATAGTATTGAAAAGCAACTTTAGCAAAGCGAATACAGTCTCCGTGGTGCAGTGGTAAGACACTCGCCTGACGTTCCGCAAGTGCTATGTCATGGGTTCGTATCCTGGCCGGGGAGGATTTACTGGGCGCAATTCCTTAACTGTAGCCTCTGTTTAACACATCAGTAAAATGTGTACTTGGATGAAAAAACAATTCTTCGCGGCAGGGGATCGTATTCCAGGGACCTGCCCGAAACGCTACGCGTACTAGTGGCTGTACAAGAATGTAACAACTCTTGTATATATCTCAAAAAAAAAAAAGTACGCTTACCACAAATTGATGTTCTGGTACTAGTTCCTGAGTGAAGCTCCCGGACAGGCCCCCATTAATATGTGACAGGAAAGTGTTGGAGTATAGATGTTCGGCAGTCCTCCAATGGCAGGTGTCAATGCCTGGTCACACTTATAAAAAAAAGATAGACTGCATGCCTGTTGTCTGTGGTAAGTGAGAGGGAGGAACACGTAAAACACAAAGTATGAACAATGAAACTTTAATATATTTACTTTAAACATAAATGAAAATAAAGACAAATCTCGGGGGAATGAAAAGTACAATTAAATAACAAAGATAAATGCAAAGACAATGTGAGACACAATAGTATAAAGGTGAAACAGTAAAATGGTGCTGAGAATATCGGCTATGGCTGAGACCTCCCTACGTATACATGCCAGTGAGCATAGTATGCCAGAGAGAGATGTCAACTCTAAGAGCACAAAGAATATTCTGAAGTTGATAGCTGGTCAGGGCTCCGACGTCGATTCAGGTAGATGGCGCGGAGGTGCAGTGTGCAGGTGCGTGGTCGGCGAGTCACCAATCAGGAGCAGGTAGGCTGGTATGGGTAGTTTGCTGGTTGACGACAAGCCGGTGTGGAGTAGGGGGGATCTTGGGTACGTTTTGCCTCCTGGTAGAAACTTTTTGTGCTACCGGTGACGTATCTTGAATGTAGCATCTTATACTTGTTAACTGGACGTAACTTGAGGTAGGGAAGAGCAGGCTCAATCTCTCTAGAAAGAGATTATCATCACAGTTATGATTCCTGAAAGTTTTGTTTCTGTGAGTACAATTACCAAGTTAACTTCCTGTGCTCTTTTCCTAATTTCAGTTACCTTGCTTGTAAAACCATTTATGTTCGAGTACATCCCCTTGAAGCTGACTCTTTTCTGCCCATCCTCATTTTCTGTTGATTCCACTGGAATAGGTTAACATGGAGGGTCTGGGATGAGGAGGGGGAAGGGGGGGGCCCTGGGTTGTAAGAGGGCTGAGGGTAAGGGGAATCTAGGTTGTGAGGGGGCTGGGAGGGCGTGGAGGGGTTTGGAAAAAGAGGGGGGCTTGGAGGGCAGGCTGGGGAGGAGAGAGGGCTTTTGGGGTGGGGGGAGAAAGGAGGGCTTGGGGTGGAGGGGGAGAAAGGAGGGCTTGTGAGGGGGGGGGTAAGAAGGAAGGGCTTGGGGGAGTAGGTAGGGTTTGGGAGGATGGTGGAGAGGGGAGGCCTTGAGGAGAGGGGGGAGTGGAGGGAGGGTGGTCCAGGTGGCCACTCAGTGGGGGACTCGTAGGGGCAAGGGCAGGTAGGGCTTTTATTGAGTGGGAGGTGGGTGTGATCCTTCTCCCACTGGGGCTGTTGAACTGCCTGTGGAGGGTTCCCCACTCCCCTCTGGGATCGTAGGGTTCTGGGCTGTTGTTGCCTGATTTTTGTATCTCTCCTTATGCTCCTTCCTTGCTGCTGCTGCTGCTCTCAATCTCTCCTCCATGGATATATCCCTCTGCAAGAATACCTTCTTGAACTTTGGTACATTGAATAGGCCGCTCTTCTTTGCTAAAATTTCTTCTTTTGTGGCCTCGCTTTTGAAAACCACTTTTACCACTTGATCTCTCTCCTTGTTTTACTAGCCAATCCTGAAAACCTTTTCTATATTCTGTTCCTCCCACTCCATCTGTACCCAGTTCAAGGATCTCTTTAAATGTGGCTCTGTCCATATCTCTCCTCTCCCCTGGACTGGCCCCTATTTGCTATTTAATACCTGTTACAATTACTTCTCTTTTCCTCTCTATCAGTCGGCTAGTGCATCTTGCTGCTTTCTGAGAAGTAGCAACTTTCATGGCAATTTCCTGTACCGCAAAGACAACTTCTGGGGTCCTAAGTATGTGTGCAAAAGAGGGTTGTATTGTAGAAGTCCCTTCTACGAATACATTCCCATCTTCCTGTGTGTGTGTGTGTGTGTGTGTGTGTGTGTGTGTGTGTGTGTGTGTGTGTGTATTCACCTAGTTGTGTTTGCAGGGGTTGAGCTTTGCTCTTTCGGCCCGCCTCTCAACTGTTTATTAACTACTTTTTTTTTCTCCACACCACACACGGACACACACACCCCAGGAAGCAGCCCGTGACAGCTGACTAACTCCCAGGTACCTATTTACTACTAGGTAACAAGGGCATTCAAGGTGAAATAAACTTTGCCCATTTGTTTCTGCCTGCTGCGGGAATCGAACCCGCGCCAAAGAATTTCGATTCCTGCACACTATCCACCAGGCTATCAGGCCCCCCCACCCACACACACACACTGTGTGTGTGTGTGTACTCACCTAATTGTGCTTGTGGGGGTTGAGCTCTGGCTTTTTGGTCCAACCTCTCAACTGTCAATCAAATGATGTACAGATTCCTGAGCCTACTGGGCTCTATAATATCTACACTTGAAGCCGTGTATGGAGTCAGCCTCCACCACATCACTTACTAATGCATTCCATTTGTCTACTACTCTGACTCTGAAAAAAATCTCTCTAACGTTTATGTGGCACCTGCGTCCCTTAGTGCATGTGCCTTTTGTGTTATATAGTCTGTCTTTATCAACCCTATCAGTTCCTCTGAGAATATTGTATGTGGTGATCATGTCCCTTCTAACTCTTCTGTCTCCCAGTGACGTGAGGTTTAATTCCCGTGGTCTCTCCTTGTAGCTCATAGCCGTCAGTTTGGGTACTAGTCTGGTGGCAAACCTTTGAACTTTTTCCAGTTGAGTCTTATGCTTGACTAGATATGAACTCCATGCTGGAGCTGCATACTCCAGGATTGGTCTGACATATGTGGTATACAAAGTTCTGAAAGATTCCTTACACAAGTTTCTAAAGGCCGTTCTTATGTTAGTCAACCTGGCATATGCCGCTTATGTTATCCTCTTGATATGTGCTTCAGAGGACAGGTCTGGCATGATATCAACCCCCAGGTCTTTCTGTCTCTGTCTCTTGAAGTATTTCATCTCCTAAATGATATCTTGTGTCTGGTCTCCTGCTCCCTGCACCTATCTTCATTACATTACATTTGCTTGGGTTAAACTCTAACAACCATTTGTTCGACCATTCCTGCAGTTTGTCCGGGTCTTCTTGTAGCCTCAAGCTGTCCTTTTCTGTCTTAATCCTTCTCATAATTTTGGCGCCGTCAGCAAACATTGAGGAGGAATGAGTCTATACCCTCTGGGAGATCATTTACGTATATCAGAAACAGGATAGGTCCGAGTAAAGAGCCCTGTGAGACTCCACTGGTGACTTCACGCCATTCTGAGGTCGCACCCCCCACTGTAACTCTCTGCTTCCTATTGCTTAGGTACTCCCTTATCCACTGGAGCGCCCTAGCAGTTATTCCTGCCTGTTTCTCCAATTTATGCATCAGCCTTTTAGTGTGTGTGTGTACTCACCTATTTGTGCTTGCGGGGGTGGAGCTTTGGCTCTTTGGTCCCGCCTCTCAACTGTCAATCAACTGGTGTACAGGTTCCTGAGCCTACTGGGCTCTATCATATCTACATTTAAAACTGTGTATGGAGTCAGCCACCACCACATCACTGCCTAATGCATTCCATCCGTTAACTACTCTGACACAGAAAAAGTTCCTTCTTACGTCCCTGTGGCTCATGTGGGTACTCCGTTTCCACCTGAGTCCCCTTGTTCGCGTCCCGCCAGTGTTGAATAGTTTTCCTTGTTTACCCGGTCGATTCCCCTGAGGATTTTGTAGGTTGTGATCATGTCCCCCCCTTACTCTACTGTCTTCCAGTGTCATAAGGTGCATTTCTCGCAGCTTTTTCTCATAACTCATGCCTCTTAGTTCTAGGACTAGTCTAGTAGCATACCTTTGGACATTTTCCAGCTTCGTCTTGTGCTTGACAAGGAACGGGCTCCATGCTGGGGCCACATACTCCAGGATTGGTCTTACATATGTGGTGTACAAGATTCTGAATGATTCCTTACACAGGTTCCTGAACGCTGTTCTGATGTTAGCCAGCCTCGCATATGCCGCAGACATTATTCTTTTTATGTGGGCTTCAGGAGACAGGTTTAGTGTGATATCAACTCCTAGATCTTTCTCTCTGTCTACTTCATTAAGTACTTCATCTCCTACTCTGTATCCTGTGTCCGGCCTCCTGTTTTCACTGCCAAGTTTCATTACTTTGACTTTACTCGGATTGAACTTCAACAACCATTTGTTGGACCATTCACTCAGTCTGTCTAGGTCATCATGTAGCCTCCTACTATCATCCTCTGTTTCAATCCTCATCATAATTTTGGCATCATCGGCAAACATTTAGAGGAACGAATCTATACCCTCTGGGAGATCATTTACATATACCAGAAACAGTATAGGTTTAAGGACTGACCCCTGCGGGACTCCACTTGTAACGTCTCGCCAATCTGAGACCTCACCCCTCACACAGACTCTTTGTCTCCTGTTGCTTAGGTACTCCTTTATCCAATGGAGTACCATCCCTTTCACTCCAGCCTGCATCTCCAGCTTTTTCACTAGCCCCTTGTGTGGTGCTGTATCAAAGGCTTTCTAACAATCCAAAAATATGCAGTCTGCCCACCCATCTCTTTCTTGCCTTATTTTTGTTGCCTGGTCGTAGAATTCAAGTAACCCTGTGAGGCAAGACCTGCCATCCCTGAACCCATGCTGATGCTGTGTTACAAAGTTCCTTCGCTCCAGATGCTCCACTAGCTTTCTTCACACAATCTTCTCCATCAGCTTGCATGGTATGCAGGTTAGGGACACTGGCCTGTAGTTCAGTGCCTCCTGTCTATCCCCTTTCTTGTATATCAGGACTACGTTAGCTGCTTTCCAAATATCTGGCAGTTTCCCTGTTGCCATTGATTTGTTATACACTATGGAGAGTGGTAGGCGCAGTTCTTTTGCTCCTTCCTTTAGTATCCAAGGGAAGATTCCATCTAGGCCTATAGCCTTTGTCACATCCAACTCTAGTGAACACTTCCTTACTTCCCCGCTGGTAATCTCAAACTCTTCCAGTGGTTCCTGGTTAGCTATTCCCTCTCTTATCTCTGGAATTTCTCCTTGCTCTAAGGTGAAGACCTCCTGGAATTTCTTATTCAGTTCCTCACACACTTCCTTGTCATTTGTAGTGAATCCTTCCGCCCCTATCCTTAATTTCATAACCTGTTCCTTTACTGTTGTTTTTCTCATGATGTGGCTATGTAACAATTTAGGCTGAGTCTTTGCCTTGCTTGCGATGTCATTTTCGTATTGTCTTTCTGCCTCTCTTCTCATCCTGACATATTCATTCCTGGCATTCTGGTATCTTTCTCTGCTCTCCAGTGTCCTGTTATTCCTATAGTTTCTCCATGCCCTTTTACTTTGCTGCTTAGCTAGCCTACATCTCTGATTAAACCATGGGTTTCTCATCTTCATTTCTCTGTTTTCCTTTTGGATTGGGACAAACTTGTTTGCTGCGTCCTTGCACTTTTGTATGATGTAGTCCATCATATCTTAGGCCGTCTTTGCCCTGAGCTCTGTTTCTCATGCCATTTCTATTAGGAATTTTCTTATCCCCTCATAGTTTCCCTTTCGGTATGCTAACCTTTTGGTTTCGGTATCCCTCCTCGAGTTCAATAACCCTTCTTCAATCAGGTACTCAAACACCAGTACACTGTGTTCGCTCATTCCTACTGGATCCTCAAAACCGATTTCTCTTATGTCGGAGTCGTTCAGAGTGAAGACTAGGTCGAGTCTCGCTGGTTCGTCATTGCCTCTCATCCTCGTGAGTTCTCTGACTTGCTGGGTTAAAACGTTTCTAGTCACCACCTACAATAGGTTGGCTCTCCACGTATCCTCGCCTCCATGCGGTTCCTTGTTCTCCCAGTCAATCCTTCTGTGATTGAAATCGCACATGATCAGCAGGTGGGGATCTATTTCTACAGGCAGCAGAGGCTGCCCTCTCAATTATAGTGTTTAGTTAGTTTAGTTCATTTATTATGCACCCCATACCCATCTTGTAGGCGGTAGTGGAAAGGGTTACAGAGGCACATAATGGGCTCAGGGACTGAACCCCACAATTCATTTAGCTAAGCAAGTTACAATCTTGATGAGCTAGTTACAAAATTAAATATAAGTCGTCACATCAACAATGGGTTCGAGATCGACCTCAAGTACAGGTTCTAAACTAAGCAACTGACATATGTGGAGAGCTAGTGTCACAATTTATATGTTTGTCCTGCACACCGCCCTCCATCCAGTGGGCAGCGGTGGATAGGTTACAATCACTCAGTTACTACCTACAGTAGGCAAACTGAGGATATTTGGCTAAAATTTCTGGTAGCAGATCATTTTGAATGAATTATTTACACATCACTGGAACATTGGTTATAGAATTGTCCCTAAATTCACGTATCTTTTCGCACTCCATCACATAGTAACATAGGGCGTGCGAATAATTTTGTTGACACAGTTTACATTTGGTCAGGTCTACATCGGCAGATAATGGGAATTCCCAGAGATACTTGTAACCGAGTCTAAGCCGAGCAGTAGTAACATCTAGAAGTCTGCTGATTTTATTGGATGATCCATAGATGTGTGGCTCCTCTTGCATGATAGTATGATGATAGATGGAATTACTGGTGTCAATTTCAATTTGCCTCAGATCTACAAGATCTTGTTGAAGTTCTCGGTGTACTGCTGCTCTCAGATTGCTCATTGATAATCCAAGGTTACACTCAACGGCTCCATTAAAGGCAGATTCTTTGGCTAACTTATCAGCTCTATCATGCATTCGGAGGCCAACATGAGATGGAGACCACATGAAATGGACTCTGTTACCATCCTTAATAATTTTGTTGTATTTGTGTCTAGCTTCGGACACGAGCATGTTACAGTTATGTCTTAAAGAGTTGAGGGCATTTAAGGATGATAAGGAGTCACTTACAATTAATGTATCAAGTTTGGAGACTTGTACACATTTCAGTGCAAGGAGCAAGGCAAATAGTTCAGTCTGAAGGGTAGAGGCCCAGTTGTTTATACGGACTCCCCACTCAAAGTACAAGCCATCGCCCATTGTCAGAACAACTGCACTTCCAGCTGCACCCGAGGTGCGGTGTAGGGAACCATCAGTGTATATGATTTGAAAGAGAGAATGCTCTGTGGACAGTTAAAATTATAGTGTTAACTGCCATGTTGTTGTTTTCATACTCTTGACTGGGTCTTCTGCCATTTGGTGGAGGGTTGTATATTACTGCTACTACTATTCTTGGTCCTCCCATTGTCATGGTGCCTGCTATGTAGTCTCTGAAGTGCTCACAGCCCGGGATAGCCATCTCCTTAAAACTCCATTCCTTTCTCTTGAGTAGGGCCACTCCGCCTCCTCCCCTACCTTCCTTCTCTTTCCTTATTACTGTGTACCCCTCGGGAATCACGGCATTTGTTATGATTCCAGAGAGTTTTGTTTCAGTGAGTCCGATTACATCTGGGTTCACTTCTTGTGCTCTTTCCCTTAGTTCACTTATCTTGCTTGTGATCCCATCTATGTTCGAGTACATCACCCAGAAACTGACTCTCTTCTGCTTCTCCTCTAGAGGGGACCTGTGGGAACTGGGGTGAGTGGGAGCTGGGGTGGATCTGGTACGGGGAGACTGGAGGAGGAGGGAGGGCTAGGGGGAGAGGGGGAGGGTAGGGGGGGGTGGGTGAGAGGGTTAGGGGAAGAGTGAGAGGGGGAGGGTTGGGGGGTGAGAGGGGGAGGGTTGGGGGAGCAAGGGGGGAGGAGAGGCTTTGGGGGATAGGGGAGATGAGGAGGCTTGGGGGAACAGGAGGGCTGAGGTGGGTGAGGAAGAGGGGAGGGTTTAGGGGAGTGGTGGAGATGGGAAGACTTAAGTGGTGTGGGGGAGAGTGGGAGAGAATGGAGGGCTTGGGGGTGGGAGAGACGGGAAGACATGTGGGAGAAGGGAGGGCATGGGGGATGAGGGAGAAGGGAGGTCCTGGGGAGAGGGGTGAGTGAGAGGAGGGGGGTGATTGGGATGAGGGGGGTGGGTGGGAGGAGGGTGCCTTAGGTGGGTACTTAGTGGGGGCGGACAGGGGATGGGGCAGGTTGGGTATCTGATGGGTAGTATGTGGGAGTGGTGCCCCATTTCCTGTGGCTGTTGCACTGTTTGAGGAGGGTTCCCCACTCCCCTCTGGGATTGTAGGGTTCGGGGTTGTGGTACTCTGATTCCTTTCTCTCTCCCTGCGCTCCTTCCTTGCGTCTGCTGCCTGCATTCTCTCTTCCCTTGTCATGTCCCTCTGCAGGAATACTTTTTTGAACTTCTGAAAATTTGCTAGACCGCTCTTCCTTGCTAACATTTCTTCTTTCGTGATTTCGCTCATGAATACCACTTTTATCATTCGGTCTCTGTCCTTGTTGTACTTTCCAAGCCTGAAAACCTTTTCAACATTTTGGTCAGTTCCCTCCATCCTTACCACTTTAAGGATCTCGGTAACTGCGTTTTTGTCCTGGTCTCTCCGCTCCTTCGGGCTGGTCCCTGTTTGCTCTTTAATGCCTGCTACTACTACTGCTCTTTTTCTCTCTATCATCCAGCTAGTACATCAAGCTGCTTCCTGAGAGGAAGCCACTTCCATGGCAACTTCCCTAACTGCAGACCTAGCTTCAGGGCTCTTTTTAAGCATTTCAGCAAAGGAGAGCTGGGTTGTGGTGGTCTCCTCCACAGTAGCATTCCCATCTCCCTGAGGTACGGTTTGTGGCTGGTATTGGGGAGGAATCTCATATAGGCATCTTATCTCCTCCTTTGCTGCCCTTAGTTCATCCTGCAGGTTGGCTACTGTCTCCCTCATTACCCTTAGTCCTTCACTGAATTCATCCCACATTTGCTGGAGTACTTCCTTCATCCAGTCTTCCTGTTTCAGCCCATCCTTTGAGTTTGTTCCAGCCGCGATTGTCCTCCTGCGTTTGTCACTACGAGTTCGTTTCCCTTCCAGGTTTTCCCTATGAGTGAGAGAGAGAGAGAGAGAGAGGGAGGGGAACAGGATAGAGAGAGAGAGAGAGAGAGAGAGAGAGAGAGAGAGAGAGAGAGAGAGAGAGAGAGAGAGAGAGAGAGAGAGAGAGAGAGAGAGAGAGAGAGAGAGAGAGAGAGAGAGAGAGAGAGAGAGAGAGAGAGAGAGAGAGAGAGAGAGAGAGAGAGAGAGAGAGAGAGAGAGAGAGAGAGAGAGAGAGAGAGAGAGAGAGAGAGAGAGAGAGAGAGAGAGAGAGAGAGAGAGAGAGAGAGAGGGAGAGAGAGAGAGAGAGAGAGAGAGAGAGAGAGAGAGAGAGAGAGAGAGAGAGAGAGAGAGAGAGAGAGAGAGAGAGAGAGAGAGAGAGAGAGAGAGAGAGAGAGAGAGAGAGAGAGAGAGAGAGAGAGAGAGAGAGAGAGAGAGAGAGAGAGAGAGAGAGAGAGAGAGAGAGAGAGAGAGAGAGAGAGAGAGAGAGAGAGAGGAGAGAGAGAGAGAGAGAGAGAGGAGAGAGAGAGAGAGAGAGAGAGAGAGAGAGAGAGAGAGAGAGAGAGAGAGAGAGAGAGAGAGAGAGAGAGAGAGAGAGAGAGAGAGAGAGAGAGAGAGAGAGAGAGAGAGAGAGAGAGAGAGAGAGAGAGAGAGAGAGAGAGAGAGAGAGGGAGAGAGAGAGAGAGAGAGAGAGAGAGAGAGAGAGAGAGAGAGAGAGAGAGAGAGAGAGAGAGAGAGAGAGAGAGAGAGAGAGAGAGAGAGAGAGAGAGAGAGAGAGAGAGAGAGAGAGAGAGAGAGAGAGAGAGAGAGAGAGAGAGAGAGAGAGAGAGAGAGAGAGAGAGAGAGAGAGAGAGAGAGAGAGAGAGAGAGAGAGAGAGAGAGAGAGAGAGAGAGAGAGAGAGAGAGAGAGAGGAGAGAGAGAGAGAGAGAGAGAGGAGAGAGAGAGAGAGAGAGAGAGAGAGAGAGAGAGAGAGAGAGAGAGAGAGAGAGAGAGAGAGAGAGAGAGAGAGAGAGAGAGAGAGAGAGAGAGAGAGAGAGAGAGAGAGAGAGAGAGAGAGAGAGAGAGAGAGAGAGAGAGAGAGAGAGAGAGAGAGAGAGAGAGAGAGAGAGAGAGAGAGAGAGAGAGAGAGAGAGAGAGAGAGAGAGAGAGAGAGAGAGAGAGAGAGAGAGAGAGAGAGAGAGAGAGAGAGAGAGAGAGAGAGAGAATGAGAGAGAGAGGGAGAGAGAGAGAGAGAGAGAGAATGAGAGAATTGACTCAGAAGAGGGAGGTTGTGCGGCTTCTTGGCGCTGTTGTTTTTTTGAAAAATTTCGGTGTTTATCAGCTCGCTGGAAACTGAGCTTAGCGTGTGACGTGTGTGAATACTCAGTGATCGCTGTGGAAAGTGTTCTGACAGTGAAAACCGTGTAACCTTCGTGATTTTAGTGATTTTGTGGTGCGTGTTTACAGTGAGGACTAGATTGAGCCAGGCGCGGGCAGGCCGCTGCCGGCATCGCTCTTCCCCCCCCCCCGCCGAGTCCCAACGGTCAGGTCAGCTGACTGGCCTCTCTCTCTCTGCCGGGTGTCTCTGTGCTTGCCTAGAGTGACTTTTGTTTTCTGGGCGTAGCTATGTCGAATCATATTAAGATCTTGAAACCTAGATCTGTGTCTGGATATCTTCCACAATATTTCTGTTGTGTTTGTGGGTATACTACAAGGAAAAAAGAGTTTGTTCAGTGCAAGGAGGATAATTGTCTTAACATCTGTCATACACAGTGCAAGACCGACTCTGACTTCTGTTGTACTCAAGTGCCAGATCTCAGGACCCAGCGGGGAATTGCTGATCCTGTGGAGTACGACACGGAAACTGACTTTGCACCACAGCATGACCTGACAAATTCCTACCTAGCTGACACATCTCCTGATCAACAGGCTGCGTTTATTCAGTTTTACAAACTCTCCCAGAAGTTTCTCCAACATAGGGAGGCTCTAATTGACATTCTGGGGCTCATTGACTCCTTCAAGGCAGTGTGTGAAAATCAGAACACAGTATCAACAACAGACACAAGCTGCTATGCACAAAGTGCCGAGGTTGACAGTTGCTGGTCTAATCACATTGCTAGTAACTCCGAGGCTAAAGCTTGGTGGGACTCTATCCAACATAAAGCCTCACAGGAAGCTTTGAACCACAACTCCGAATCTGCAAATCCATCTGCAGGTCTTCCAGACACATCTTTGTTGCAACCAACACCTTCTGTCACACCAACTGTGGAAACGCACAGCAGTTTAAATACAATACCCAGTGTGACTTCCACTCCTGCTAATTCTGACACACTGGTACCGACATCTACAACTGTCAATCACGCGGTGCCCACTGTACCAGTACAAGGGCCAAATCAAAACTCAACTAGTCAACGAAGGCCTAGAAGGAGTGGTCGAAGACATATCCGTCCTTCTCAGCGTTCTCGGCCTTCACACCCTCAGCTACAACATAACCATAACCAGGCGCTGCATCACCAACCTCAACAAGACCCTGAACAACAACAACACCGGCCTCCACACCCTCAGCAACAACATAACCAGGCACTGCATCACCAACCTCAACAAGACCCTGAACAACAACAACACCGGCCTCCACACCCTCAGCAACAACATAACCATAACCAGGCACTGCATCACCAACCTCAACAAGGCCCTGAACAACAACACCAGCAACACACTCAGCATTGGTCTCATCACCTGAATCAGTGGCTTAAAGTAAGCCCCTGCTCTAAATGCAATCGCAGGGGGCATACAGCTGATACCTGTCGAAGAGATCTCAGATGTAATTACTGCCACCGAACAGGTCATCAACAGGACACTTGTCGTACCAAAAGGGTCCTGGATAGACAGGAACAAATGTTTAGAGATCTAATCACAGATCAATCTCAGAAATACTCAGACTTGGTGCATACTCTTACTCGTCAGCACCCTTACTATCCATACCCAATCCCTGAAGGTGTCGTTGTGCCTTATTCAGCTCAGCAGATTTACACTCCACCAGCACAGCAGCTACGTAGTCTGCCTCCATACACAGCTGCATTCTCAAACAACTTGCAGAGATGAGGAGTCAATCGATAAGCATATTGTCTGCCAACATCAGGGGCTTCATGACCAATGTTGGCGATCTCACACACAGCTTTGTGAACACTCATCGTCCTGATGTGGTTGTTGTGCTAGAAACATTTCTAGATGACAGGACCCCTGAGAACTTTGCAACAATTGCCGGTTATACCTCATGGTTGCGCCGAGATAGGCAGGGTCAAGGAGGGGGTGTTGCAGTGTGCACCAGCAAATCTGTGTATGCACAACACATTGATGTGGTCATTCCTGGTCATCTTGAAATTATGTTCTTCAAAGTATGCTTAAATCCAGGTACCTCAATTCTCTTATGTGCAATGTACAGACCTCAATGGCAGGGTGCTTCTCCAATCACCTTCCTGATGGACAACCTAGACTCCCTGCTAATGCAGCACAACTGTCAGCACATTATAATTGTAGGTGACCTCAACCAGTATCTTATACAGAGGGATTTTGATGAACTCTTAGCAGTTTTAACCTTGAAAATTTTGTTAGCTTTCCTACCCACATATCAGGCTCGTCCCTTGATCCTGTCGTAACTGACCTTCCTGCAAATATTGTTAATTGCAGACCTCTGGGATATGTTGGTTCTTCAGACCACCAGGCTGTCTTTACTACACTGGCTATCCCGACAGATCGAGGTGAAGAATCTGTTCGTACTACCTGGCTATGGGACAGAGGGAACTGGCCAGCCCTACGTTCAGAGCTTGAAGTAACTGATTGGCATGCCTTGCTCCAGGGGGACGTGAACAGCCAAGTAAACGCTTTCACCAGTCATATACTGGACCTCCAGTATAGGCATATCCCTCACCGGCAGTATGTGACCAAGCCCACTGATCAGCCTTGGTTTGGATATCGGTGCCGGATGGCAGCTGAAGCCAAAAACAAGGCCTGGAGGAGATTTAAACGGCATCCCTCTGCTCATAACAGAAACATTCATAGACAATCTTGTCGAATAATGAAAGAAGTTCAAAAGTGGGCTATATCCAGATGGGAATCCGAAACTCGAAGAAAACTTGCATCTGGAAGGGTTGGATCCAAGGTCTGGTGGTCCCTGGTGAAGGATCGGCAGGGGTACTCATCTGAGGACACAATCCCACCTCTAAACAGAGAAGATGGTACTGTGGCAACCAGCAATCAGGAGAAGGCTGATTTACTGGCAAACCACTTTGCTTCCAAGATGCAGGTCCCTGATCCTGAACGTCAGCCTCCACATCTTGCCCCATGCACTGTGTCTAAGTTGACTGAAGTGGTTATAAATCAGGCTGAAGTTCTCCAT
>NC_091222.1:17022772-17032772 GCF_040958095.1 Procambarus clarkii
CAACTACAGGGCACAGATATTTTTTTAGCCAACCAGTTGGGCTGGATTTTAGAGCAACTGTCTCGCTTCGTGCAGGTCGGCGTTCAATCCCCGGCCGTCCAAGTGGTTGGGCACCATTCCTTTGTCCCCGTCCCATCCCAAATCCTTATCCTGACCCACTTCCAAGTGCTAAATAATCCTAATGGATTGGCGCTTTTGTCTGAGAGTTCCCTTCCTTTGTCACTTATTTATGTATATTAATTAGATTTAGGAAGAGTCGTTGTCAGACCTGGTGTTCACGCGGTCACCAGTTCGAGCTCAACCCCTGTTGTGAGTGCTTCCGTTTTTTTTTGTGGACGCCGTCGTAGCCCATCTGTGGGAGCGTCCTCAGTGGCCTCGCAGTCCGGAGTTCCACCCAGTGACAAGGGCAAGGCTTCTCTCACTGTTCACTAAATATATGCTCGGAAGACGGGACACCATGAGCGTAGCTCTCATCATGTAACTACACTTAGGTAATTACATAGGTAATTACACACACACACACACACACACACACACACACACACACACACACACACACACACACACACACACACAGTGTGTGTGTGATTTAGAGAGGCAGTGATTAGAGAGGCAGAAAAAAAAATTGAAAAAGGGATTGCAGACAAATGTAAAACAGAACCAGGTCTATTGTATAAATTCATAAACAACAAATTGCAGGTAAAGGATAATATTCAGAGGTTGAAAATTGGAAATACATTCACGAAAAATGAAAAGGAAACGTGTGAATCATTAAACGAAAAGTTCCAAAGTGTGATTGTACAAAATGAAATCTTCAGGGAACCAGATACAATAAGAATTCCAGAGAACAACATAGAGCACATAGAGGTGTCTAAAAACGAAGTGGAAAAAATGCTCAAGGAGCTAAATAAGAACAAAGCAGTTGGTCCAGATGGAGTTTCACCATGGGTTCTGAGAGAATGTGCACCTGAGCTCAGCATTCCTCTTCAACTGATTTTTTCAGGCATCCCTGTTTACAGGAGTTGTAGCCGATGTGTGGAAAAAGGCTAACATAGTTTGAATCTACAAAAGTGGAAGCAGGGAAGACCCCCATAATTATAGACCGGTATCATTTACATGTGTAATACTCAAAATATTGGAAAAATAATTAAAACTAAATGTGTAGAACACCTGGAGAGAAATTATTTAATATCAGACAGACAGTATGGTTTTCGATCTGGAAGATCCTGTGTATCGAATTTGCTCAGTTTCTACGATCGAGCAACAGAGATTTTACAGGAAAGAGATGGTTGGGTTGACTGCATCTATCTGGACCTACAAAAGGCTTTCGATAGAGTTCCACTTAAGAGGTTGTTCTGGAAACTGGAAAATATTGGAGGGGTGACAGGTAAGCTTCTAACATGGATGAAAAATTTTCTGACTGATAGAAAAATGAGGGCAGTGATCAGAGGCAATGCATCGGACTGGAGAAATGCCACAAGTGGAGTACCACAGGGTTCAGTTCATGCACCAGTGATGTTTATTGTCTACATAAATGATCTACCAGTTGGTATACAGAATTATATGAACATGTTTGCTGAAGATGCTAAGACAATAGGAAGGATAAGAAACTTAGATGATTGTCATGCCCTTCAAGATGACCTGGACAAAATAAGTATATGGAGCACCACTTGGCAAATGGAATTTAATGTTAATAAATGCCATGTTATGGAATGTGGAATAGGAGAACATAGACCCCACACAACCTATATATTATGTGAGAAATCTTTAAAGTATTCTGATAAAGAAAGAGATCTAGGGGTGGTTCTAGATAGAAAATTATCACCTGAGGACCACATAAAGAATATTGTGCGAGGAGCCTATGCCACGCTTTCTAACTTCAGAATTGTTTTTAAATACATGGATGGCGATATACTAAAGAAATTGTTCACAACTTTTGTTAGGCCAAAGCTAGAATATGCAGCGGTTGTGTGGTGCCCATATCTTAAGAAGGACATCAACAAACGTGCAAAGACATGCTACTAAGTGGCTCCCAGAACTGAAGGGGAAGAGCTACGAGGAGAGGTTAGAGGCATTAAATATACCAAAACTAGAAGACAGAAGAAAAAGAGGCGATATGATCACTACACACAAAATAGTAACAGGAATTGATAAAATCGATAGGGAAGATTTCCTGAGACCTGGAACGTTAAGAACAAGAGGTCATAGTTATAAACTAGCTAAACACAGATGCCGAAGAAATATAAGAAAATTCACTTTCGCAAACAGAGTGGTAGACGGTTGGAACAAGTTAGGGGAGAAGGTGGTGGAGGCCAAGACCGTCAGTAGTTTCAAAGCGTTATATGACAAAGAGCGCTGGGAAGACGGGACACCACGAGTGTAGCTCTCATCCTGTAACTCCACTTAGGTAATTACACACACACACACACACACACACACACACACAGAAGACTGTTTGAGGCTTCAAAAACAGAAGAGGACTGTTTGAGGCTTCAAGAAGACCTAGACAAGCTGAAGGAATGGTCGAACAAATGGTTGTTAGAGTTTAACCCAACCAAATGTAATGTAATGAAGATAGGTGTAGGGAGCAGGAGGCCAGATACAGGGTATCATCTGGGAGAGGAAATTCTTCAGGAGTCAGAGAAGGAAAAAGACTTGGGGGTTGATATCACGCCAGACCTGTCTCCTGCAGCACATATCAAGCGGATAACATCAGCGGCATATGCCAGGCTGGCCAACATACGAACGGCATTCAGAAACTTGTGTAAAGAATCATTCAGAACTTTGTATACCACATATGTCAGGCCAATCCTGGAGTATGCAGCCCCAGCATGGAGTCCATATCTAGTCAAGGATAAGACTAAACTGGAAAAGGTTCAAAGGTTTGCCACCAGACTAGTACCCGAGCTGAGAGGTATGAGCTACGAGGAGAGACTACGGGAATTAAACCTCACTTCGCTGGAAGACAGAAGAGTTAGGGGGGACATGATCACCACATTCAAGATTCTGAAGGGGATTGATAGGGTAGATAAAGACAGTCTATTTAACACAAGGGGAACACGCACAAGGGGACACAGGTGGAAACTGAGTGCCCAAATGAGCCACAGAGATATTAGAAAGAACTTTTTTAGTGTCAGAGTGGTTGACAAATGGAATGCATTAGGAAGTGATGTGGTGGAGGCTGACTCCATACACAGTTTCAAGTGTAGATATGACAGAGCCCGATAGGCTCATGAATCTGTACACCTGTTGATTGACGGTTGAGAGGCGGGACCAAAGAGCCAGAGCTCAACCCCCGCAAACACAACTAGGTGAGTACAACTAGGTGAGTACACACACACACACACACACACACACACACACACACACACACACACACACACACACACACACACACACACACACACACACACACACACACACACACACACAGGAAATACTGTGCAGTGTGGAAGCAGCAGACATCACCGACCTCTGACCGCGTGACCTCACCTCGCAGCAACCCTTCTACCACCACATGGGACGACGATTGGAGATTCACTCACCTATTGTGTTGGCAGATTGTGCAAGGTATTGAGGAGCGCCTTTTTGGCTAGATTGTTACTGCAATGACTAGAAGGGGTTCAAGGTCAATCACCAGCAGGGATGAGGAGGAGGACAGATTTATAGACAAATTAATAGGGAAATTTGTAGAGAGAAGGAGTGATTGGTTAGAGGATCTAATCCAGGGGATTAAAAGTGAGGTATTTCAGCAAATACAGGATGCGGTAGAGAGGCAGAAACAAGAATTTATGCTCTATGTTCAGGAAGAGATTAGGAAGGGAAGAGAGGACTGGGAGAGGGAATGTGCTCGTATCACAAACGAATTAGGAAGGATTAGCAGCATGGCTAAGGATAGAGGAGTAATGGGGGATGGGTTAGTGACTGCGGTTGGGATGGGGAATCCCCAGGGGACAGGCTACCAGCATGACAATGAATTACTGAGGAGACGGTCTATTATAATACATGGATTATTCGAATCTAGGGCACCAACAAGACAAGAGAGAATAGAAACAGAAAAATACGAATTGCACGAGATATTGAGGTGTATTGGAGCAGAGATGGCAGAACGCGAGGTGGATATCAATCGACGGGTTGGACCTTACAATTGTACCAAGAATAGACCTGTTCTGGTGCAATTCTCCAATGAGGAGGCAGTGGAGTACATAATGAAGAGCAAGCATTTACTCAGAGGAAGTGAAACCCATTACAATGTGTTTATAGAGAGGTTTATGACGAAAGATGAGCAAACAGCCCACAAAAATAGATGGCAACAACGACACCGAAATAGTCTCTCAGGTAGTCTCACCTCCCAGGTCACATCCCAGGTCACCTCCCAGGGCACCTCCCAGGTCACCTCCCAGGTCGCATCCTCCCCAACTCAGCCCTCCTATACATCCCCCCTGCCTCAGCCTCCCACAACCCCCCTGTCCCTTCCACATTTGCACCTCCACAACGATTCCCCTGCCCCTGCTACATCACACTTGTCAGCGACCCCAGTGGGTCAAGCCATGCCCTCCCCAAACCCACCTTCCCATCCCCCCTCCCCAAATACCCCTTCCCACTCCCCTGCCCCTTCTACCCCATTGACTTCAATTCCATCTACTCCATCCCAGCTTCCACTGCACCCCTCTTCCACTCACCCCCAAACCCCACCCAACCCTCACCCCTCCTATGCACCTCCAGCCCACATTTAACCCCCTCACCTTGTGACCCCCTAACACCTTCCCCCATCTCCCTCTTCCCCTCTTCTACCCCAAAACCCCCACCTACCCCCGATTCCCCCCTAACTAATATACCCTCTCTTCCACTCCCAGCACCCATGCTCCATTCTCATCTCAGCTCTCCGCCCTCAGTATCCCTCTTCCCCCCAACCTCTCAACCTCTATCTGACTCTCAGTCTCACTCTATTTCTCAACCCCCCTATGCTATTCAGACCCCTAACTTTCAGACCCATTATGCCCTTCCTACCCCCCTAGATGCCCAGACCCCATTCGCCTACCAGGCACTCCCAGGCACCCCCCTAGCACCCCCCCACTCACCCCCACAGCCCCCACTTGCCCCCCAGACACCCCCCAGTTCCCCCCAGACCCCTGGTGAAAGGGGGAACTCTGACACCCGAGTTTCCAAGAAGAGTCTCAAGGTTTGGTACACCAATGCTGATGGGGTAGCCAATAAAGCAGAAGAGATAAAAGAAAGAGTTAGTGAGGCAGACCCAGACATAGTGGCAATAGTGGAAACTAAAATAAATGGCATGATCTCGGATGCAATCTTTCCAGAGGGGTACCAGGTGATAAGAAAAGAAAGGACACAGAGACAGGGAGGAGGAGTGGCACTACTAATAAAGCGGAAATGGAAGTTTGATGAGCTGGAAAATCCGGGTACCAATGAAAGCACAAGCTTCATACATGGAACTCTGACAGTGGATGGGAAGAAGATTGTAATCTTGATACTCTACAATCCCCCACCAAACAGTAGAAGGCCCAGGCAGGAGTACGAGGACAGCAACAAGACATGTATGGATGAACTGCAGAGGGCAGCAACTTTAGCGCATAGAATGAGAGCGAAGCTGCTGGTCATGGGGGACCTAAATCACGGAGAGATAAATTGGGAAACGAGGAATCCCCATGGCGGGGAGGAGACCTGGGGAGCGAAGCTGGTAGACGTTATTGACAGGAATTTCCTAACACAGCATGTGAAAGAAGATACTAGGGAAAGAGGAGGGGATACGCCCAGCCTATTAGATCTCATTATCACTCAGAATGTAGAAGACATCGAGCAGTTGGAACATGAAATACCACTAGGAGCTAGTGACCATTGTGTCCTAGTCTTTGACTACATGATGGAGCTTAAAATTGTGACCAAAGGACAAGAGGTCCGGGAAAGGAGACTTGATTACAGAAAAGGGGACTACAGAAGGATAAGGGACTACCTGGGAGAAGTGCAGTGGGAGGAAGAACTTAGAGGAAAAACAGTGCAAGGTATGATGAACCAAGTCATATTGAAATGCAAGGAGGCTGAAGATAGATTTATTCCAACAATAAAGGAAAAAAGCAGGAGGGAATATAATAACCCATGGTTTAATAGACAGTGTCAGGAAGCAAAGGTGAGAAGCAGGAGGGAGTGGAGGAAGTACAGAAGACAAAGGACAGAGGACAACAGGATTAGATGTAACAGAGCTAGGAATGATTACATTAACATAAGACGAGTGTCGGAAAGAAATTATGAGAACGATATTGCAGTCAAAGCGAAAAAGCAACCAAAATTACTACATAGCCATATAAGAAGGAAGATGTCGGTAAATGACCAAGTGACAAGACTGAGGAAAACAGAAGGGGCATATACAGAAAGCGACAAGGAAATCTGCGAGGTACTGAATGCAAAATTCCATGGAGTGTTCACAACCGAGCCTGAGCAGCTCCCATTGTTAGAAGAGATTACCCAAGATGAAAGACTATCGGATATAGAGGTGACAGCAGAGGATGTAATGAAACAGTTGACAACACTGGATGCAAATAAAGCTGTTGGACCAGACAAAGTATCACCGTGGATACTCAAAGAGGCAGCGCAGGACTCTCAGCGTGCCTCTGGCAATGATCTTTAATGAGTCACTTATGTCGGGAGAATTGCCCAGTTGCTGGAAGGAGGCAAATGTCGTACCGATTTTCAAAAAGGGTGATAGGGAGGAGGCACTTAACTACAGACCCGTATCACTGACAAGCATCCCCTGCAAAATACTTGAAAGAATAATTAGGCTAAGACTTGTTGAGCACCTGGAGAGCATTGGGTTTGTAAACAAGCACCAACATGGGTTCTGGACAGGGAAATCATGCCTAACAAACCTTTTAGAATTCTATGATAAAGTAACAAGGATAAGGCAGGACAGAGAAGGCTGGGCAGACTGCATATTTCTTGACTGCCAAAAGGCCTTTGATACGGTACCGCACATGAGACTGCTATACAAACTTGAGAGGCAGGCAGGAGTAAGCGGAAAGGCCCTAGTATGGGTGAAGAACTACCTAACAGGAAGGAGCCAGAGGGTAATGGTAAGGGGCGAAAAGTCGGACTGGCGAACAGTAACAAGTGGAGTACCTCAAGGATCGGTGCTGGGACCAATCCTCTTTCTAATTTACGTAAATGATATGTTTACAGGAGTGGAATCATACATGTCAATGTTTGCAGATGACGCAAAATTAATGAGAAGAGTTGTGACAGACGAGGATTGTAGGATCCTCCAAGAGGACTTAAACAGGCTGCAGAGATGGTCAGGGAAATGGCTACTGGAGTTTAACACCAGTAAATGTAAAGTTATGGAAATGGGATCAGGTGACAGGAGACCAAAGGGACAGTACACAATGAAGGGGAACAGCCTACCTGTAACGATTCGAGAAAGAGACCTGGGAGTGGATGTGACACCTAATCTAACTCCTGAGGCACATATAAATAGGATAACGACAGCAGCGTACTCTACACTGGCGAAAATTAGAACTTCATTCAGAAACCTAAATGAGGAAGCTTTTAGGGCGCTTTACACTGCCTACGTGAGACCCGTCTTAGAGTATGCCGCGCCATCATGGAGCCCCCACCTGAAGAAACACATAAAGAAACTGGAGAAGGTTCAGAGGTTTGCGACGAGGCTTGTCCCAGAGCTACGAGGGATGGGATATGAAGAGCGGCTGAAGGAACTGAACCTTACGACACTAGAGAAAAGAAGGGAGAGAGGAGATATGATAGGGACATATAAAATACTCAGGGGAATTGACAAAGTGGAAATAGATGAAATGTTCACACGTAATAATAACAGAACGAGGGGACATGGGTGGAAACTGGAAACTCAGATGAGTCACAGAGATGTTAGGAAGTTTTCTTTTAGCGTGAGAGTAGTAGAAAAATGGAATGCACTTGGGGAACAGGTTGTGGAAGCAAATACTATTCATACTTTTAAAACTAGGTATGATAGGGAAATGGGACAGGAGTCATTGCTGTAAACAACCGATAGCTAGAAAGGCGGGATCCAAGAGTCAATGCTCGATCCTGCAAGCACATACAGGTGAGTATATAGGTGAGTACACACACAGCGGGGAGGGCAACCCCACCACCCTCCTCTGCATAGAAAACCCCCCTTTCCTTCCTGTCCTCCCGCCCCGTTCACCCCATACCCTTCCTGTCCTTCCCCCTTCACTTGACCCCCACCCCTCATCCCAGTATCCTCTGCAACCCTGGCATCCACCTCACAAATCCTCACACCCATGGCACAGCTTCCTCCACCAGCAGAACATTCACCAAGGAGGAGATTTGAGAAGGGACAGAAGAAAGTGAGCCTCAAGGCAATGTACACTAACATAGATGGTATTACAAATAAGGCAAATGAACTTGGAGAATGGGTACTAGAGGAAAACCCAGACATAATAGCTCTCACAGAAACAAAGCTGACGAAAACAATAACAAATGCAGTGTTTCCACAGGACTATTATGTTATGAGGAAAGAGAGAGAAGGAAGAGGTGGTGGTGGTGTAGCTCTGCTGGTAAGAAAAGGCTGGGATTTTGAGGAGTTGGTTGTTCAGGGATGTGAAGGTTTCAGTGACTACATAATAGGAACAATAAAAACTGGAGGGCAAAAAATTATAGTCGTAGTCATATATAATCCACCACCAAATGGCAGAAGACCCAGACAGGCATATGATAAAAACAATATGGCCACCATTAACATAATAGAGAGAGCAGCTTCTGTTGCTAGCAGGAATGGATCTGGACTACTAATCATGGGAGACTTCAACCATGGCAAGATAGATTGGGAGAACAGAGACCCGCATGGAGGACCAGAAACATGGAGAGCTAAGCTGCTGGACGTGGCAGCAAGAAACTTTCTAAGCCAGCACATCAGGGATCCAACAAGAATGAGAGGAGAGGATGAACCAGCAATGCTTGATCTGATATTTACCCTAAATGAGTGGGATATAAGGGAAGTCAAGAAGGAAGCACCCTTGGGAATGAGTGATCACAGTGTATTGGACTTTGAGTACCTGGTAGAGCTAGGAATTATCCCCCCCCCCGAAAAAGGACTAGGAAACAAAAGGCTGGCATACCGAAAGGGCAATTATGAGGAGATGAGAAGCCTCCTAAGGGAAATACCTTGGGACACAGACCTCAGAGCTAAGTCTGTACAAGATATGATGGACTATGTCACCCAAAAGTGTCAGGAGGCAGTAGGCAGATACATCCCGGCCCAAAAGGAAAAATCCGAGAAGCAAAAGAAGAATCCATGGTATAACAGGGCATGTATGGAAGCAAAGAAACTGAACAAAAGGGCGTGGAGGAACTTCCGGAATAACAGAACACCAGAAAGCAGAGAGAGATACGAGAGAACCAGGAATGAGTATGTCAGGGTGAGAAGAGAAGCAGAGAAAAGTTATGAAAATGATATAGCAAACAAAGCCAAGACCAAACCAAAGCTACTCCACAGTCACATCAGAAGGAAAACAACAGTGAAAGAACAGGTAGTGAAACTTAGAACAGGCGAGGACAGGTATACAGAGAATGACAAAGAGGTGTGTGATGAACTCAACAAGAGGTTCCAAGAGGTCTTCACAACAGAACAAGGTGAGGTCACTGTGCTAGGAGAAAGGGACGTAAACCAGGCGGCCTTGGAAGAGTTTGAAATTACGAGAGAGGAGGTCAAGAGACACCTGCTGGATCTGGATGTTAGAAAGGCTGTTGGTCCAGACGGGATCTCGCAATGGGTACTGAAAGAGTGTGCAGAGGCACTTTGCTTGCCACTCTCCATAGTGTATAGTAGGTCACTGGAGACGGGAGACCTACCAGAAATATGGAAGACGGCGAATGTGGTCTCAATATACAAAAAGGGCGAAAGGCAAGAGGCACTGAACTACAGGCCAGTATCCTTGACTTGTATACCATGCAAGGTGATGGAGAAGATCGTGAGAAAAAACCTGGTAGCACA
>NC_091222.1:17037772-17077772 GCF_040958095.1 Procambarus clarkii
TACTAATCATGGGAGACTTCAACCCAGGGAAGATAGATTGAGAAAAGAGAGATCCACATGGAGGACCAGACACATGGAGAGCTCTGCTGCTGAACGTGGTAACAAGAAACTTTCTAAGGCAGCACATCAAGGGACCAACAAGAATGAGAGGAGAGGATGAACCAGCTATGCTTGATCTCATATTTACCCTAAATGAGTTGGATATAAGAGAAGTTAAGTTGGAAGCCCCCTTGAGAATAAGAGATAACAGTGTATAGATCTTTGAGTACCTGGTTAAGCTAGGAATTATCACCCTCAAAAATGAACTGGAAAACAAAGGGCTGGCATACCGAAAGAGAAAATATGAGGAGATGAGAAGTTTCCTAAGGGATATGCCTTGGGACTTGGGACACAGAACTCACAACTAAGTCACTACTAGACATGATGGTCTGTGTCACCCAAAAGAGTCAGGAGGCAGTAAAATGGTTTATCCCGGCCCGACAGGAAAAAACCGAAAAGCAAAGAAGAATCCGTGGTTTAACAGGGCATGTATGGAAACAAAGGAACTGAACAAAAGGACGTGGAGGAACTTCCAAAATAAGAGAACACCAGAAAGCAGAGACATACCATAGAACCAGGAACGAGTATGTTAATGTGAGAAGAGAAGATAAGAAAAAGTATGAAAATGATATAGCTAATAAAGCCACGACCGAACAAAAGCTACTCCTCAGTCACATCAGGAGGAAAACAACAGTTAAGAAACAAGGGATGAAACTTATATCGGGTGAGGACAGGTACACAGAGAATGACAAAGAGGTGTGTGAGGAACTCAACAAGAGGTTCCAGGTGGTCTTCACAATAGAACAAGGAGAGGTGGCAGTAAACCAGGCGGCCTTGGAAGGGTTCGAAATTACAAAAGATGAGGTCAAGAGGCATCTGGTGGATCTGAACGTGAGAAAGGCTGTTGGCTCAGACGGAATCTTACCATGGGTATTGACAGGAGGAGGAGGAGCAGGAGCCCGAGCCCTTTGCTTGCCACTCTCCATAGTGTACAGGAAGTCACTGGAGAAGGGACACCTACCAGAAATATGGAAGACTGCTAATGTGGTCCCAATATACAAATAAGGTGACAGACAAGAAGCACTGAACTACAGGCCAGTGTCCTTGACTTGTATACCATGCAAAGTGATGGAGAAGATCGTGAGAAAAAACCTAGTAACATATTTGGAGAGAAGGGACTTCGTGACTTCGTATGATGAACCCATCAACATGGGTTATGGGAGGGTAAATCTTGCCTTACAGGCATAATAAAATAAAGGTGACAAAGATTAAGCAAGAAAGAGAAGGATGGGTGGACTGCATTTTTCTGGACAGTCGGAAAGCCTTTGACACAGTACCCCAAAAAAGGCTGATGCATAAGCTGGAGAAACAGGCAGGAGTAACTAGTAGGGCGCTCCAGTGGATAAGGGAGTACCTAAGCAATAGGAAGCAGAGAGTTACAGTGAGGGGTGAGACCTCAGTATGGCGTGAAGTTACCAGTGGAGTCCCACAGGGCTCTGTACTCGGACCTATCCTGTTTCTTATATACGTAAATGATCTCCCAAAGGGTATAGACTCATTGCTCTCAATGTTTGCTGACGACGCCAAAATTATGAGAAAGATTAAGACCGAGGAGAACAGCTTGAGGCTTCAAGAAGCCCTGGACTAGCTGCAGGAATGATCGAACAAATGTGCTGTTAGAGTTAAACCCAAGCAAATGTAATGTAATGAAGATAGGCGTAGGAAGCAGGAGACCAGATACAAGGTATCATTTGGGAGATGAAATACTTCAAGAGTCAGAGAGAGAGAAAGACCTAGGGGTTTTTATCACGCCAGATCTGTTCCTTGAAGCTCATATCAAGAGGATAACATCAGCAGCATATGCGAGGTTGGCTAACATAAGAACGGCCTTTAGAAACTTGTGTAAGGAATCTTTCAGAACATTATATATCACATTTGTCAGACCAATCCTGGAGTACGCGGCTCCAGCATGGAGTCCATATCTAGTCAAGCATAAGACTAAACTGGAAAAGGTTCAAAGGTTTGCCACCAGACTAGTACCCGAGCTGAGAGGTATGAGCTACGAGGAGAGACTACGGGAATTAAACCTCAATTCGTTGGAAGACAGAAGAGTTAGAAGGACATGATCACCACATTCAAGATTCTCAAGGGAATCGACAGGGATGATAAAGACAGGCTATTTACCACAAAGGGCACACGCAGTAGGGGACACAGGTGGAAACTGAGTGCCCAAATGAGCCACATAGATATTAGAAAGAACTTTTTTAGTGTCAGAGTGGTTGACAAATGGAACGCATTAGGAAGTAATGTGGTGGAGGCCGACTCCATACACAGTTTCATGTGTAGATATGATAGAGCTCAATAGGCTCAGGAACCTGTACACCTGTTGTTTGACGGTTGAGAGATGGGACCAAAGAGCCAGAACTCAACCCCACAAGCACAACTAGGTGAGTACACACACACACACACACACACAAACACACACACACACACACTGATGAACCAAGTCAAATTGAAATGCAAGGAGGCTGAAGAGAGATTTATTCCAACAATAAAAGAGAAAAGCAGGAGGGAATATAATAACTCATGGTTTAATAGACAGTGTCAGGAAGCAAAGGTGAGAAGCAGGAGGGAGTGGAGAAAGTACAGAAGACAAAGGACAGAGGAAAACAGGAATAGATGTAACAGAGCTAGGAATGATTACATTAAGATAAGACGAGTGTCGGAAAGAAATTATGAGAATGATATTGCAGTCTAAGCGAAAAAGCAAGCTAAATTACTACATAGCCATATAAGAAGGAAGATGTCGGTAAATGACCAAGTAACAAGACTGAGGAAAACAGAAGGGGCATATACAGAAAGCGACAAGGAAATCTGCGAGGTACTGAATGCAAATTTCCATGGAGTGTTCACAACCGAGCCTGAGCAGCTCCCATTGTTAGAAGCGATTACCCTAGATGAAAGATTATCAGATATAGAGGTGACAGCAGAGGAGGTAATGAAACAATTGACAACACTGGATGCAAATAAAGCTGTTGGACCAGACAAAGTATCACCGTGGATACTTAAAGAGGCAGCGCAGACTCTCAGCGTGCCTCTGGCAATGATCTTTAATGAGTCACTTATGTCGGGAGAATTGCCCAGTTGCTGGAAGGAGGCAAATGTCGTACCGATTTTCAAGAAAGGTGATAGGGAGGAGGCACTTAACTACAGACCCGTATCACTGACAAGCATCCCCTGCAAAATACTTGAAAGAATAATTAGGCTAAGACTTGTTGAGCACCTGGAGAGCATTGGGTTTGTAAACAAGCACCAACATGGGATCTGGACAGGGAAATCATGCCTAACAAACCTTTTAGAATTCTATGATAAAGTAACAAGGATAAGGCAGGACAGAGAAGGCTGGGCAGGCTGCATATTTCTTGACTGCCAAAAGGCCTTTGATACAGTACCGCACATGAGACTGCTATACAAACTTGAGAGGCAGGCAGGAGTAAGCGGAAAGGCCCTAGTATGGGTGAAGAACTACCTAACAGGAAGGAGCCAGAGGGTAATGGTAAGGGGCGAGAAGTCGGACTGGCGAACAGTAACAAGTGGAGTACCTCAAGGGTCGGTACTGGGACCAATCCTCTTTCTAATTTATGTAAATGATATGTTTACATGGGTGGAATCATACATGTCAATGTTTGCGGATGACGCAAAATTAATGAGAAGAGTTGTGACAGACGAGGATTGTAGGATCCTCCAAGAGGACTTAAACAGGTTGCAGAGAAGGTCAGGGAGATGGCTACTGGAGTTTAACACCAGTATATGTAAAGTTATGGAAATGGGATCAGGTGATAGGAGATTAAAGGGACAGTACACAATGAAGGGGAACAGCCTACCTGTAACGATTCGAGAAAGAGACCTGGGAGTGGATGTGACACCTAATCTAACTCCTGAGGCACATATAAATAGGATAACGACAGCAGCGTACTCTACACTGGCGAAAATTAGAACTTCATTCAGAAACCTAAATAAGGAGGCTTTTAGTGCACTTTTCACTGCCTACGTGAGACCCGTCTTAGAGTATGCCGCGCCATCATGGAGCCCCCACCTGAAGAAACACATAAAGAAACTGGAGAAGGTTCAGAGGTTTGCAACGAGGCTTGTCCCAGAGTTACGAGTGATGGGATATTGAGAGCGTCTGCAGGAACTGAACCTTACGACACTAGAGAAAAGAAGGGAGAGAGGAGATATGATAGGGACATATAAAATACTCAGGGGAATTGACAAAGTGGAAATAGATGAAATCTTCACACGAAATAATAACAGAACGAGGAGACATGGGTGGAAACTGGAAATTCAGATGAGTCACAGATGTTAGGAAGTTTTCTTTTAGCGTGAGAGTAGTGGAAAAATAGAATGCACTTGGGGAACAAGTTGTGGAAGCAAATACTATTCATACTTTTAAAACTAGGTATGATGGGGAAATGGGACAGGAGTCATTGCTGTAAACAACCGATAGCTGGAAAGGCGGGATCCAAGAGTCAATGCTCGATCCTGCAAGCACAAATAGGTGAGTACAAATAGGTGAGTACACACACACACAACGAGAGCGGATAACGATAGTTCACGACTGTTGATAGTCGGCGACTTCAACTTGAAGTCCATAGACTGGGAAGCATATGAAGCTAAAACAGAAGATTTCTGGACGTGTAAATTTGTAGACCTCATCCTGGAAACATTCTTGTATCAACATGTTAAACAAGCTACGAGGATGAGGGAAGGGGACGTTCCCTCCATGCTTGATTTGATATTTACCAGGAAGGAGGAAGAAATATTTGACATTCAGTACCTTCCTCCCTTGGGTAAAAGTGACCATGTCTTTTTGGGAATAAATTATGCAATGCGATATAATCTGGAACAAAATATGAAGGTTAATGCAATTGAAAAACCTGACTTTAGGAGAGGACATTATGGGAATCTTAGATAAAATTTTAGTGAGTATAATTGGACAGACTTGTTGCTAGGCAAGGAAGTGAATGAGATGTATGTCACGTTTTGTGAAATATATGATAAAGGCACAAAAAAATTGATACCAAAACAGAGAAGCAGAACTAGGAAACAGGATTGGTTCAACAGAAAGTGTGAGAGGGCCACAGACTAAAAGAAACAAAAATGGAATCAATACAGGAAGAGGCCAAACCGACAAACATAAAAGCGATACAAAGATGCGAGAAACAACTACACGGCAGTGAGGAGAGAGGCAAAAGAAATTTTGAAAAGGGGATTGCAGACAAATGTAAAACAGAACCTGGTCTATTCTATAAATTCATAAACAACAAATTGCAGGTAAAGGATAATATTCAGAGGTTGAAAATGGGAAATAGATTCACGAAAAATGAAAAGGAAAGGTGCGAATCATTAAACGAAAAGTTCCAAAGTGTGTTTGTACAATATGAAATCTTCAGGGAACCAGATACAATAAGAATTCCAGAGAACAACATAGAGCACATAGAGGTGTCTAAAGACGAAGTGGAAAAAATGCTCAAGGAGCTAAATAAGAACAAAGCAGTTGGTCCAGATGGAGTTTCACCATGGGTTCTGAGAGAATGTGCACCTGAGCTCAGCATTCCTCTTCAACTGATTTTTCAGGCATCCCTGTTTACAGGAGTTGTAGCCGATGTGTGGAAAAAGGCTAACATAGTTTGAATCTACAAAAGTGGAAGCAGGGAAGACCCCCATAATTATAGACCGGTATCATTTACATGTGTAATACTCAAAATATTGGAAAAATAATTAAAACTAAATGTGTAGAACACCTGGAGAGAAATTATTTAATATCAGACAGACAGTATGGTTTTCGATCTGGAAGATCCTGTGTATCGAATTTACTCAGTTTCTACAATCGAGCAACAGAGATTTTACAGGAAAGAGATGGTTGAGTTGACTGCATCTATCTGGACCTACAAAAGGCTTTCGATAGAGTTCCACTTAAGAGGTTGTTCTGGAAATTGGAAAATATTGGAGGGGTGACAGGTAAACTTCTAACATGGATGAAAAATTTTCTGACTGATAGAAAAATGAGGGCAGTGATCAGAGGCAATGTATCGGACTGGAGAAATGTCACAAGTGGAGTACCACTCCACTTGTGGAACCCTGGAGAACAGGGTTCAGTTCTTGCACCAGTGATGTTTATTGTCTACATTAATGATCTACCAGTTGGTATACAGAACTATATGAACATGTTTGCTGATGATGCTAAGATAATAGGAAGAATAAGAAACTTAGATGATTGTCATGCCCTTCAAGATGACCTGGACAAAATAAGTATATGGAGCACCACTTGGCAAATGGAATTTAATGTTAATAAATGCCATGTTATAGAATTTGGAATAGGAGAACATAGACCTCACACAACCTATATATTATGTGAGAAAACTTTAAAGAATTCTTATAAAGAAAGAGATCTAGGGGTGGTTCTAGATAGAAAACTATCACCTGAGGGCCACATAAAGAATATTGTGCGAGGAGCCTATGCCACACTTTTTAACTTTTGAATTGCTTTTAAATACATGGATGGCGATATACTAACGAAATTGTTCACGACTTTTGTTAGGCCAAAGCTAGAATATGCAGCGGATGTTTGGTGCCCATATCTTAAGAAGGACATCAACAAACGTGCAAAGACATGCTACTAAGTGGCTCCCAGAACTGAAGTGCAAGAGCTACGAGGAGAGGTTAGAGGCATTAAATATGCCAAAACTAGAAAACAGAAGAAAAAGAGGTGATATGATCACTACATACAAAATAGTAACAAGAATTGATAAAATCGACAAGGAAGATTTCCTGAGACCTGGAACTTTAAGAACAAGAGGCCATAGATTTAAACTAGCTAAACACAGATGCCGAAGAAATATAAAAAAATTCACTTTCGCAAACAGATTGGTAGACGGTTGGAACAAGTTAGGTGAGAAGGTGGTGGAGGCCAAGACCGTCAGTAGTTTCAAAGCGTTATATGACAAAGAGTGCTGGGAAGACGGGACACCACGAGCGTAGCTCTCATTCTGTAACTACACTTAGGTAATTACACACGAAATGTTGGTGAACGACCAAGTGACAAGACTAAGGAAAACAGAGAGGGCATATACTGAAAGTGACAAGGAAATCTGCGAGGCACTGAATGCCAGCTTCCATGGAGTGTTCACAATCGAGCCTGAGCAGTTCCCATTGTTAGAAGAGATTACCCTAGATGAAAGACTATCAGATATAGAGATGACAGCAGAGGAGGTAATAAAACAGTTGACAACACTGGATGCAACTAAAGCAGTTGGACCAGACAAAGTATCTTCGTGGATACTAAAAGAAGCAGCGCAGGCTCTCAGTGTGCCTCTGGCAATGATCTTTAATGAGTCACTTATGTCGGGAGAATTGCCCATTTGCTGGAAGAAGGCAAATGTCATACCGATTTAAAAGAAAGGTGATAGGGAGGAGGCACTGAACTATAGACCTGTATCACTGACAAGCATCCCCTGTAAAATACTTGAAAGAATAATTAGGCTTCGACTGGTTGCACGCCTGGAGAACGTTAGTTTTGTGAACAAACATCAACATGGGTTCTGGAAAGGGAAAACGTGACTAACCTTATGGAATTCTATGATAAAATAACGATGATAAGACAGAACAGAGATGGTTGGGTAGACTGCATATTTCTGGACTGCCAAAAAGCCTTTGATACAGGACCGCACATTAGACTGCTGGTCAAGCTCGAGAGGCAGGCGGGGGTGGGAGGAAAGGCTCTAGCATGGATAAGGAACTACCTAACAGGAAGGAGCCAAAGAGTTACGGTAAGGGGTGAGATGTCGGATTGGCAAACAGTATCGAGTGGAGTACCTCAAGGAACTGTGCTGGGACCAATTCTATTTCTAATATATGTTACCGACATGTTTACAGGAGTAGAGTCCTACATGTCGATGTTCGCGGATGACGCAAAGTTGATGAGAAGAGTTGTGACAGATGAGGATTGCAGGATCCTCCAAGAGGACCTGAACAGGTTGTAGATATGGTCAGAGAAATGGCTATTGTAGTTCAACACGAGCATATGTAAAGTTACGGAAATGGGACTATAGGTAATAGGAGACCAAAGGGACAGTACACAATGAAGGGGAACTGCCTACCTGTGACAACGCGAGAAAGAGACCTGGGGGTGGACGTAACACCTAACCTATCCCCTGAAGCACATATAAATAGGATAACGACAGCAGCGTTCTCTACACTGGCAAAAGTTAGAACATCATTCAGAAACCTAAGTAAGGAGGCATTTATGGCACTTTACTCTGCCTATGTGAGGCCAGTTCTAGAGTATGCCGCCTCATCATGAAGTCCCCATCTGAAGAAGCATATATGGAAACTGGAAAAGGTTCAGAGGTTTGCAACAAGACTTGTCCCAGAGTTACGAGGGATGGGGTATGAGGAGCGCCTGAAGGAACTGTGCCCTACGACACTAGAAACGAGAAGGGTGAGGGGGACATGATAGCAACGTATAAAATACTCAGGGGGATTGACAGAGTGGACAGAGACAAAATGTTCACACGGAATAGTAACAGAACGAGGGGACATGGGTGGAAGCTGGAAACTTAGATGAGTTACAGGGATGTTAGGAAGTTTTCCTTTAGCATGAGAGTAGTATGAAAATGGAATGCACTTGGGGAACAGGTTGTGGAAGCAAATACTATTCATAATTTTAAAACAAGGTATGATAGGGAAATAGGACCGGAGTCATTGCTGTAAACAACCGATGCTCGAAAGGCGGGATCCAAGAGTCAATGCTCGATCCTGCAGACACAAATAGGTGAATACACACTCATCTTTGTGGAACATCTGGATATTCTGGATTTATGATATAGGAATATCTGGAGTGGAAGAACTTTGTATCACAACATCAGCATAGATTCAGGGATGGCAGATCATGCCTCACAGGATTGATTGAATTCAATGACCAGGCAACAAAAATCAGGCAAGAGAGAGCTAGGCAGACTGCATATTTTGGGAATGCCAGAAAACCTTTGACACAGTAGGGGAAGGTACTCCACTGGATAAGGGAGTACCTAAGTAATAGAAGACAGAGAGTCACTGTGAGAGGTGAGGGTTCGGAGTGGTGAGGTGTCACCAGTGGAGTCCCCACAGGGAGCAGTTCTTGGGACTATAATGTTCCTAATATACGTAAATGATCTCCCAATGGGAATAGACTCGTTCCTCTCAATGTTTGCAGATGATGCAAAAATTATGAGGAGGATTAAGACAGAGGAGGATAGTATGAGGCTACAAGATGATCTAAACAAACTAAAGGAAAGATCAAACAAATGGCTACTAAAATTTAACCCAAGTAAATGAAGGGTAATGATACTGCGGGATGGAAATAGGAGGCCAGACACTGGATACCGAATGGGAGATGAAGTCCTTCACGAAACGGACAGAGAGAAAGCTTTGGGAGTTGATACCACATCAAGACTCAGTTCACATTAATTGATCATTTCAAAATTATTCAATGTCAACCAATATTATTTTACTAGTTGTATATGAAAAGTGCTGAAATTAACCCAAGTTTCAGTACTGCAGCGTAAATAGAAAGTGAGATTTTTTTTTTCAACGTTTTTTACACATTTTCAAGTCCACACTTCAGAACACACGTTTCAGATATAATTATTCTGTGACACTTTTCTGACACATTAGCATATAATAAAAGACCTTGAGATATAGAATTTCCAAAACATCTTTAGTTTTTCTAATACAAATGTTCAAAGTTCCCAAATTTTTTTTTGCAAATATGGCATGTTTATTGCTATTATAAAATCAATAAATGAACTTAGAGAAAAATGAAAGCCCCCAATGTAGAGACATGCCCTCCACATATACTGTGTAAGTTTCATGTAAATTGAATAAAAAATGAATCAGTTTTGTAAACGTTTGTGTCAACTGAAAAAAAAAACAGAAATGAATAAAGTCTAAGGTTCTAAAATCTGTGGCTGAGGTTGACATCAACCAATTTTCTCCAACATTGGCATCCTTACAGATAGGCTTACGTACAGTCAGGTGTGTAAGTTTGATGCAAATCGCCCGAAAAAAAAAAAAAAAAAAAAAAAACTTTTTTTTTTCTTATTTTTTTTTCAATTAAACTAATTATAATATTTATTTAATATATACTATTGTGATAGCAAAGAGTCATAGCTATGATTTCAGTTGACACTTTTGATTGATAATCGATTTTGACCCTTTTGGCATAATTTTCACAACTACTTCAATATTTTTTTTCTCCCTTCCTATTTATGCTACGATGCTGAAACTTGGACCGGATGAAACACTTTTCACATAGAACTTGTCAAAAAAGTTTGATTGAAATCGAACGTATTTTCATTTGTTGCATTTTTAGGGCAAATTGGAACCTAAGGCCCCCTTAAGACACAAATTGCAATCTTGTTATTTGCAATATAGATACACAATAATATAATCTCTACAATATAAATCAATAGCAACAATTTGCAAAGACACTCCTTCACCTCTACAAGATGCTCATTCGGCCAACCCTTGAATACCCGTACACCCCACTCACTCTGGCAAAGAAATCGAACATGCTGAAACTGCAACGGGTCCAGAACAGGGAACTCAGATTTGTGGCAAAAGTGTCACTCTTAGACAGAGTGCGCATAGAAGACCTTCATACCACACTGAGGATCGACCCACTGAACGTTCGCCTGAATCGCCTCTCAATCAAACAGCTATATAAAATGAAAAGTATGTACATGCCAAATCGTGAGGACCCCTTTGTTGTCCTCAACACGACGAATTACGCCATGCTCGACCAGCCCCACAGGTCGTGGAGGATGTCCCTCCAACAAAGGGTAAGAAGATACATGCACGACAGAGCCTACCCCAGGCCCAGGATCTTAAGCAACCTACCACAAGAGGATGACTGGCATCCACCAGTCCCACTGTACACCTAAGTCCTACGACCTGAAACCCACTGATTAAGGATTTAATAACTCCACTCAACCACCAACAACTGACTCAAAAACAAGCACAGCTCTCCAGGAAAATCGGCGAGTAGCTACTTAATCAACCACCACCTGCACCATGGCTACTCACCGCCAGCTGATCAGGAAAAAAACAAAACAAAAAAAACGAGCCTTCTACTAACCACCATATATCACCTACACTTTCATCCATCACTTCTCATTACAATCAACCCCAAAGTGGTTGGGCCACTTAACTGTAACCCCCCGCCTCTCCTTCACACCCTAATCCTTTTCAAGTTTTCCTACATCCTCCCCCCATCCTTCTGTTCCCGACTTACCAGTCCTATGGTCTTCAAACTCGTAAACTCCTACAGCCCCCCCCCCCCCTGCAGTAAGATTGCAATGTCTAGGAGGACTAATGATAACACTGATAACCCACTTGCAATTCCACGTTAACACTTCGTCCCATGGACGACAAAATCCTAATGATTAAATCTTTATTCTAATGCTAGACATCAAATACGTTAATTAAGAACATAAGAACAAAGGTAATTGCAGAAGGCATATTGGCCCATACGAGGCAGCTCTTATTTATAACCACCCAATCCCACTCATATACTTGTCCAACCCGCGCTTGAAACAGTCAAGGGACCGCACCTCCACCATGTTACGCGGCAATTGGTTCCACAAATCAACAACCCTGTTACTGAACCAGTATTTACCCAAGTCTTTCCTAAATCTAAACTTATCCAATTTATACCAATTGTTTCGTGTTCTGTCTTGTGTTGATATTTTTAATACCCTATTAATATCCTCCCCTGTTATGTCCATTCATCCACTTGTAAACCTCTATCATGTTACCCCTAACTCTTCGCCTTTCCAGTGAATGCAATTGAAGCTTTGTTAATCTTTCTTCATATGAAAGGTTTCTAATTTGGGGAATTAACTTAGTCATCCTACGCTGGACACGTTCAAGTGAATTTATATCCATTCTATAGTAAGGCGACCAAACCTGAACTGCATAATCTAAATGGGGCCTAACCAGAGCAAGATATAGCTGAAAACCACACCAGGTGTCTTGCTACTAACGCTTCGATTAATAAATCCCAGTGTCCTATTTGCCTTATTACGAACATTCATGCATTGATCCTTTTGTTTTAAATTCTTACTTATCATAACTCCCAGATCCCATTCGCAATTCGACTGTGCAATCTCAACACCATCTAGCTCGTATCTTGTAACTCTATCATCATTACCTAGCCTCAAAACTTTGCAATTATCAGCATTAAACTGCATTTGCCAATCCTTTGACCATTTCAAACCCCTATTTAGATCAACTTAAAGTGATAGCAAGTCTTCTTCTGTGTTAATTTCCCTGCCGATTTTTGTATCATCGGCAAATTTGCAAATGTTGCTACTCAAACCTGAATCTAAATCATTGATATATATTATAAACAACAGAGGTCCCAGGACAGAGCCTTGAGGCACTCCACTTACAACATTTTCCCACTCTGACTTAACCCTATTTATACTAACTCTCTGTTTCCTTTGGAATAGCCATGCCCTAATCCAACTTAATATAGCACCCCCAATACCATGAGCCTCTATTTTTTTAATCAGTCTTTCATGTGGCACTGTATCAAAAGCTTTGCTAAAATCAAGGTACACAACATCACAGTCCTTACCACTATCAACTGCCTCAACTATACAGGAATAAAAAGATAGCAAATTTGTTAAACATGTACAGCTATTTGTAAAACCATGTTGTAACTCATTTATTAATTTATGTTTTTCAAGATGGAGACGAATTGTATTTGTAATTATTGATTCAAGTAACTTTCCCACAATAGACGTTATGCTAATTGGCCGATAGTTTGACGCAAGTGATCTATCTCCTTTCTTAAAAATTGGTACCACATTAGCTACCTTCCATGCCTCTGGCACTCTGCCTGACCCTATTGTTTTATTAAATATGGTAGACAGTGGCTCGGAAAGCTCCTCTTTGCATTCTTTAAGCACCCTGGCAAACACTTCATCCGGCCCTGGGGATTTGTTTGGTTTTAGTTTTTCTAATTGTTTAATTACATCCTCCCTGGTAACTGCTAAACTAGTCAACCTGTCCTCATCCCCACCCACATAGACTTGTTCGGCTGAAGGCATATTGTTAAGTTCTTCTTTAGTAAATACAGATATAAAATATTTGTTAAAAATACTACTCATCTCCTTGTCATTATCTGTTATTTGACCAGTCTCAGATTTTAATGGACCTATCCTTTCCCTAGTCTTAGTTCGATATAACTGAAAAAAACCTTTAGGATTTGACTTTGCTTGCTCTGCTATGCGAACTTCATAGTTTCTTTTTGCTTTCCTAATCTCTTTTTTAACATTTCTAACCAGTTGTATGAATTCCTGTTCTAAACTGACATCCCCATTCTTAATCCTTTTGTACCAAGCTCTCTTTTTACCTATAAGGTTCTTTAAATTATTTGTTATCCGCTTTGGGTCATTAGTATTCGATCTATTCAATTTGTATGGTATACTACGTTCCTGTGCTTTGCTTAGAATATTCTTAAATAAGTTATATATTAAATCCACATCGAAATCCCCTTTTACGTCACCTATCGCTGGGTTCATGTCTCGCTCCAAGACCGGCCCACACTCCATACCCAAGACTTTCCAATCTATTTGACCCAAAAAATTTCTTATGCTATTAAAATCAGCTTTTCGAAAATCTGGCACTTTAACAGAATTTTTTCCTACAGGTCTATTCCATTACATGCTAAATCTGATTACTTTGTGATCACTGTTCCCTAGCTCACTCCCTATTTCCATGTCATTAATTTGTGTTTCCCTGTTAGTTAACACTAAATCTAAAATATTATTTTCCCGCGTTGGTTCCTTAATGTGTTGCGTAAGAAAGCAATCGTTAATTAATTCTAGAAGATCTTCTGCTTCACTATTCCCTGTTTTGTTCACCCAGTTTATTCCACTAAAATTAAAGTCACCCATGACATAAATACTGTTAGATCTAGATGCTCTAGATATTTCATCCCATAGATGCTTTGCTTCCATTCTGTCTAAATTAGGTGGCCTATATATAACTCCTATTATAATATTATTTGCTTTTTCGTTTAATTCTATCCAAATAGTTTCTGTGTGTGGCTCAGTTTTGATTCCCTCTTTGAGGCTACATTTCAAATTGTCCCTAACATATATGGCTACTCCCCCTCCTCGTCTAATATATCTATCTGGGTGAAATAGTTTAAATCCATTTATTTGATATTCAGCTAATAGTTCTCTATTTTCTACATTCATCCACGTTTCAGTTAGTGCAATAATATCTATTTTTTCTGTGCAGACAAGAGCATTTAATTCGTTAATTTTATTTCTTAGACTTCTACTGTTAGTGTAATGTACCCTAAGTGAATTGTTATTTTGAGGCCCTTTTCTTTCCCTGATCATTTTGCCAATTCTTTTCTCCCACGAACACATACTTTTATTACCTCCTTCCTCCAAATCAATTCCCATACCACTATCTACTAATAGTTTAAACCCAAACAAACACCTCTAACCACTGGTTCCAACGAGTTTGCAACAGCAACAACCCCAGCCCTCGATAGATGCACCCTATCTCGAGCATACATTTCATTTCTTCCATAGAAGTGTTCCCAGTTGTCTATGAAAGATATTGCATTTGATTTGCAATATCTTTCCAGCCGGCAATTGACACCAAGTGCCCTCGACATCCATTCATTTCCCACTCCCTTTCTTGGAAGAATGCCACATACGATCGGAATTCCTCCCTTGCTCCTAACTAATTCAATGGCTGTCCTGAATCTCTGTATTAGTTCCTCACTCCTAACTCGCCCAACATTATTACCCCCTGCACTAATACAAATAATGGGTTTGTTTCCATTTCCCGTCATAATATCATTCATGTTTCCAACAATATCACCAATTCCAGCTCCCGGATAGCAAACCCTTAATCTGTTCCCCCCTATCTCTGGCACAAAACGTTCTGTCTAAATACCTCACCTGGGAATCTCCCACAACCAAAATTCGCTTCGGTACCTCCTTAACTTTCTGAGCAGCCTGAGGGGCCTGCGCTCCGCCGCTCCTCGCTGTTTTCCGTTCCGAGTGAACTGTCGGCTCACCACAGCACTCGTCCTCCAACACGGCAAACGAATTTACTGTCCTTAGGGCGTCTGTAGGCAGCCTTGTCAAGGTTTTCTTAAGACCCCTGTCCTTCACATCTTAAGACCCCTGTCCTTCATGTTAGCTCAATGACTTCACCCTATGACAGTCAGTCAAAACCCAGTGACGTTAATTACCTTAATTATCTTGAGCCATTAATTAGCCATCCTACAGATAATTTGTCCAAAGCAATTACGTTACCACAATTTCCGTCGCCCTCCCGACAGTCCCTCACTACTGTGTACTCACCTAGTTGTACTCACCTAGTTGTGTTTGTGGGGGTTGAGCTCTGGCTCTTTGGTCTCGCCTCTCAAATATCATTCAACCGGTGTAGAGATTTCTGAGCCTACTGGGCTCAGGATGCAGGATTGGGTCAGAAACTGTGTATGGGGTCAGCCTCCACCACATCATTGCGTAATGCATTCCACCTGTTAACTACTCTGACACTGAAAAAGTTTTTTCTAACGTCCCTGTGGCTCATGTGGGTACTCAGTTTCCACCTGTGTCACCTTGTTCGCGTATGTACCACCCATGTTAAACAGTTTATCTTTATCAACCCTGTCAATTCCTCTGAGAATTTTGTAGGTGGTGATCATGTCTCCCCTTACTCCTTTGTCTTCCAGTGTCATGACGTGCATTTCTCGCAGCCTTTCCTCGTAACTCATGCCTCTTACTTCTGGGACTAGCCTAGTCTCATACTACTGAACTTTTTCCAACTTTGTCTTATGATTGACATGGTACGGGCTCCATGCTGGGGCTGTGTGAATTCACTATGATGAAGCTATTTACCCTAATTAGCTAGAGTGATCAATTAGTTGCCCATGTACAGACAATTGCATCCGAAAGCATTAAGTTATTCATTAATAACTTAAGTGCGAGCACTCGACCAGTACACCTCTTGATGTCTGCCGCGTGACTGGGTTAATGACCACAATATCCCACACCATACCTGCTCCTGCATACCTCTTCCCCTACACTTAGTAACATAGCATGGAAATCAACTTTCTGTCTGATGTCCAAATATAATTTTTGAAAATGCGAAGCATGTTTAGCACCCGCTCCATTACATCCAGACACCAAATAAAATATTACTGCACACATGTTTAGTTCTTGTAACACATTACATCATAATGTAACGTAACGTGGAAATCAACTTTCTGCCTGATGATCAAATAAAATTTTTGAAAATGTGAAGCATGTTTATGGGGTGTTTGCGCTGTCTGTCCGTTATTCTGTCTCGTTAGGGTCAGGCCTTCGTTAGAGCTCGGTCTTGTCTCTCCAAATCACTTAGTTGTCTGTCACCTAGCATCACCCCTCTCTCATCCCCCCATTAGTGCTCGATCCTACAGGTGTCTAATCTTCACCTTTTGTAATTCTCAATGGAATAATCGGTGAGTGTTTTTTTTTAACAGAGGAGCTTAGTTTTAGTTTTAACATACTTTCGGTTGACAGCCGTTAACAACGTAGGAATGGATAGACCAGTTGTCCTGAGCAAAAAGCCTTTTCTTTTCACTTGTGCTAAGTGAGCCAGACAAAATGTGGCATTATACTATTAGCATGGCAATACAGAACAAAGAAAAATGTAGCAATACTCAATTAGTTAAATATTATCAAAACATAAAACATGCATTATTCAAAAACACGCATAGTCAAAACATAAAACACGCATTATTTCAAAGGCTTTTAAACTATTACAAGTTTCTTCCAGCAAATAAGGTTCCTTTAAGCAGTTCAACACATCAAATATAATGTGGGCAGATTTAGTTTTTTCACATTTCTTTTCGAGTGTGTTGATTTTGTTTTAAACAAAGGTGTGCCACTAGTCCATGAACTAAGAGGGATGAGTTAGGAAGAAACACTTTGTGAAATATGTACCATACCACGCTGGAAGACAGAAGAGTTTGGGGAGATGTGATCACTACGTACAAATTTTAATATTTTTTGTTAACTGTGTTATCACACCATATACCTCATAGTCTCTTCTTCTGCCTCTCACTAGTCAATAAACACATTTTTTTATCATTTCTTGACTTAAATAGCACTCCGAAACATCTCTGCACATCTTAATTTTTCACTGACACGTGCACAGCCATCATAGGGACTCTCACTACTGCATGGATGTCTTGTGTGTTAAATAAAGCGTCGCTACCTAGCTTATCATTTTCTTTGAGAAACTTATATGTGATGATCATATCTCCCGAGTCCACACAAAAAAACCACACATCACTCAACTTGTTTTCAAATCATAGCACCGGATCCTTTTTTTTTCCAGAAACTAAGTTTTGAGAATAAGCACAAAGTCACCAATTAATGTTCGTATCATCAAAGTTATTCTCAGATTTTTTTCTAATTTAAAAAATACTTCCACCATCCTACATCCATATTGAGAGATGGCAAACATAACTTGGTTATTGCATCTAGTTTTAAAAAGGGTTTGAATAAGAAGGCATGTTCCATAAAGAAGATACTTTAGAGCATCCATTATCTATGAGCAGTAAGAGGTAAACAGGATCCTCACATTCAATTTCCAAGCATTTTTGCATCATTTCTTGACTAAAATAGCACTCCAAAACATAGGTGGTCATTTTTATTCTCATTGACACACTTATAGTCAACAACAATTTGTTTTGCAGAGTGACGAGTTATTCACAGTGACGAGATTTCACGGTGTGCCCAGTTTTAAGAGAGTTCACAGTGTATTAATATCGGTCGTGGATATGTTATGTTATGTTTATAAAGATCATTAATGCTTCTTATTTTTACCGATTTCACTATGCCATGCTTTTCAGTCTTCTTATGTTCTTTTTCAAATAAAGTTTACTTACTGTTTTCCAGTAGCATCGCTTCACACTACATATATATTAATCAACTTTCAAATTCTTTACAACTTTAGTTCAGTTTCTTTCCACTATCATGGCTTTTTGTTGTTCCCCCCTGTCAGTATCTAGTTCAAGACCTCCTTTTATCAATGTCATTATTGTTTGTCAACAAGTTATTTTTTAGATAGTTCAAATTATTTTGTGCTGATAGCATGGTTACCGCTTACTGTCTACCACCAATGTGTGAATCATATTTCCTCTTTCACAAAAACATATATATATATATATATACTTGAACACTACCCCCTCACAGTCTTTTATTCGCATTATAGCTTAACACGCGCACTTGAATTTTACTTATTTTATATTTTCTCATTCTTTTCAAATAATTTATAGAAAAGACTGTTATACAACATCTAGGCTTTACATACATTCTTTTTCATTTATCATCTAATCATATGCATATATGTTTTTCTCCAGCTCGGTTGCGGTTTATCCTTATGTGTTCCATATACTTTCCCTCCATCATACCCATAAAATATTTATAAATTGGCTCGGATCGAGGTTTTGATTGGACTCCGGTCCATAACCAGGACCAGAGGTCTAAGCCCGACCTCTGGCTTCCGTGTATCTTGTCCTCCATGTGCGTCTCTGTTCTCCCAATCTATCTTCCATGGGTTAAAGTCTCCCATGATTACTAGTTCAGATCCATTCCTGCTAGCAAGAAAAGCTGCATTCTCTCTATTATGTTAATGGTGGCCATGTTGTTTCTGTCATATTCCTGTCTGAGTCTTTTGTCATTTGCTGATGGGTTATATATGACTTCGACTATAATTGTTTGTCCTCCCGTTGCTATGGTACCTGTTATGTAGTCACTGAAACCTTCACAGCCCTGAATAACCATCTCCTCAAAACCGCAGCCTTTTCTTAACAGCAGAGCTACACCACCACCTCCTCTTCCTTCTCTCTCTCTCATCACAGCACAGTAGTCCTGTGGAAACACTGCATTTGTTATGGTTTTTGTTACCTTAGTTTGTGCTATTACCTGTGACTGTGAGACTCACTTACCTGTGAGTGCTATTATGTCTTGGTTTTCTTCAAGTCCCCATTCTCCAAGTTCATTTGTTTTACTTGTAATCCTATCTATGTTAGTGTACATTGCCTTGAAACTCACTTTCTACTGTCCTTTCTCATGTTCCCTTCATAGTGAGCGTTCTGCTGGTGAGGGAAGCTGTTCCATTGGTGTGAGGATTTGCGGGGGTGGATAACGGGGTCCCAGAGGATACTGGAGTGAGGGATGGGGGGGTCAAGTGAAGGAGGTACAGGGAGTGTATGGGATGAAGGGGGAGGGAAGGACAGTGGGGGAAATGGTGGAGGGGGACATAGTAGGAGTAGAGGAGGGGTAGCAGGGTGGGAGTGGGGGTGAGGGGGAAGGGAGAGTTGGCTGAGCATTTGAGTGGGGGCATGGAGGGTTCAAGGTATTGGTGGTTTCTATGCACAGGAGGTTGGTGGAATTGCCCTTCTGTCTGGAGTTACTGGGTTACTGGTTGTGGGTTCCCCCTCACTACTGAGGAGGATGTGTTGGGAGCTGTGATTTCGTGGTTTTTGCCTCTCGTCCTGCACTTCTTCCTTGCTTCTGCAGCCATGACTCTCTCCTCCCTTGTCATTTCCCTCTGGATGAATACTTTTTTTTAATTCTCCCACATACTGCAGGTAGTTTTTCCTTGTTAGAATCTTCTACTTTGTGGTCTCGTTTGCAAACACTATCTTCAACATGAGGTCTCTGTCCTTGTTGTACCAGCCTAACCTGAATACCTTTTCAGTGCTATGTTCAGCCCCTTACATCTCTAGTCCCTTAAGTATTTCATTCTCAGCTGCTCTCTCCTTATTGTTCCATTCTGTCCTCTTGGAGCCTTCCTGCTCTTTAATACCTACAGCTACCACTGATCATTTTCTTTCCAGCAGCTGACTAGTGGCCTTTGATACTACCTGTGAGGTGGCTGCTTTCATTGCTACCTTCCTCACTGTGGACATTACTTCCTGGTTCTATTTTAGCATTTTTGCAAATGTTGTTTGTACTATTGCAGTCCCTTCCAATGTTCAATTTTCATCTTCTCTTTGGATGATTATCTGAGTCTCAGCCTCCGTATTGCTCTTCTTGAAGGGTTTTAATCTCCTCTTTTGCTGCTGTCAGCCGCTTTGCAGGTTGCTTATTGTATTATTCATTTCCTGCATCTCCCATGCAGGAAATGGAGAATAAGATATCTTGTCCCCTGATGTCCTTCAAAACCTGGGCGAACATTTCCTTCATTTGGTCACATTAACTTTTCCATGTTCCATTGGTATTCCTTGCTGCCATGTTTGTCCCTGTTCCTACTAAGTCTTATAGCGTTTGCCTGAGGGGGGGCAGAGAGAGAAAGAGATTGAGAGAGAGAGAAAGAGAGAGAGAGAGAGATGGGAGACCATGGGAGAGAGAGAGAGAGAGAGAGAGAGAGAGAGAGAGAGAGAGAGAGAGAGAGAGAGAGAGAGAGAGAGAGAGAGAGAGAGAGAGAGAGAGAGAGAGAGAGACAGAGAGAGACAGACAGACAGAGAGACAGACAGAGAGAGAGAGAGACAGACAGACAGACAGACAGACAGACAGACAGACAGACAGAGAGAGAGAGAGAGAGAGAGAGGGAGAGAGGATGAGGACAAACAGGGGGCTGGGATGGAGGTTTAATATCCTGGGGTGAGAAGTTGGTGGTAGGATGTTTGTGTCTGTGTGCACATGTGTATTCACCTAGTTGTATTCAGCTAGTTGTGCTTGCGGGGGTTGAGCTTTGCTCTTTCGGCCCTCCTCTCAACAGTCAATCAACTGTTACTAACTCCTTTTTCTTCCCACACCACACACACACACACACACACACACCAAGAAGCAGCCCATGACAGCAGACTAACTTCCAGGTACCTATTTACTGCTAAGTAACAGAAACATTAGGGTGAAGGAAACTCTGTCCATTGTTTCTCGCCGGCGCCCGGGATCGAACCCAGGACCACAGGATCATGCATCCAGCATGCTGTCCGCTCAGCCACCGGCCCCCCCATGTGTGAGTGTTGTGACGATAATCTCTTTCAAGAGAGATTGAGCCTGCTCTTCCCTATATCAGTCACGTCATTCTACAAGTACAAGATGCTACATTAAAGATACGTCCACTAGTAGCACAAAACGTTTTGACCAGGAAGCAAAGTGTACCTTGCACCACCTGTCACGCCGGCTCACCGCCCGTCGTCAACGAGCTAACTACCCATTCTCCGCCTGCCTGCTCCTGATTGGCTGGTGTATCGCCGACAGCACACCTGCACCTGCACTCACGCCCTCTACCTGAGTCGACGTCTGGGCCAGCTCAAACCGTCCTCCTCAGAATATTCCTGTGCTCTTAGAAGTTGACATCTCTCTCTGGTATACTAAGCCCTGGCTGTCGTATACTAAGGGAGGTGGCAGCTATAGCCAATATTCTCAGCACCTGATATTTATTGTCTTGCACATTATTTTATTGTAGAGTAAATTTTCATATCTAGTAATTATTCATGTTGTTTTGTTTGTTGACTTGTTTTGAATTTTACGTAAGCCAAGGGATTGTCTTTGTTCATATTTTGTTTTCTAAAGTAATTAAAATTTCATTGTTTATATTTTGTGTTTTGCGTGTCTTCCCATTACCTTACCACAGACAAACAGGCAAGCAGTCTCTTTTTTTTATGTAAATGTGACCAGGCATTGACACCTGCCATTGGAGGACTGCCGAACATCAACACTCCAACACTTTACCGTCACAGTGTACTCGTGGGGGGTACGGTTGTGTATGGAATACGTAATCCTTATCATATCTTTAATGTGTACTCACCTATTTGTGCTTGCGGGGGTTTAGCTTCGGCTCTTCGGTCCCGTCTCTCAACTGTTAATCAACTGGTTGATAGATTCCTGGGCCTATTGTTCTCTATCATATCTACATTTGAAACTGTGTATGGAGTCAGCCTCCACAACATCACTGCCTAATGCATTCCATCTGTTAACTAATCTGACATTGAAAAAGTTTTTTTCTAACGTCTCTGTGGCTCATCTGTGTACTAACTTTCCACCTGGGTCCCTTTGTTCGTGTTCCACCTGTACTAAAGCGTTTGTCTTTGTCCACATCGTCAATTTCCCTGAGAATTTTGGAGGTGGTTATCATGTCTCCGCTTACTATTCTGTCTTCCATGGACGTGAGTTTCAGCTAATTTAGCCTTTTCTAAAACTCATTACTCTCAGTTCCGGAACGAGTCTGGTGACATACCGCATAATCTTCTCTTTGTATTGTGTTTAACTAAGTATAGACTCCAAGCTGGAGCTGCATATTCCAGGATTGGTCTGACATAAGTGGTATACAGGGTCCTGAATGATTCCTTACATAAGATTCTAAAGGCAGTTCTTCTCTTGGTCAATCTAGCGTATGTCGCTGATGATATCATTTTGATGTGGGCCTCTGGGGACAAGTTCGGTGTGATATCATCCCCCAGATGTTTTTATCTATTTGACTCTTGCAGGATTTAACCTCCCAGATGGTTCCTTGTGTTCAGCATTCTGCTCCCTCCCCATAATTTCATTACTTTGCACTTTCCTGAGTTGAACTTTATTAGCCATTTTCTAGACCATTCCTCCACCCTGTCCAGGTCGTCCTGTAGTCTCTGTCTATCATCATCTATCTTGATTCTTCTCATAATTTTTTCATCATCAGTAAACAGTGTGTGTGTACTCACCTAGTTGTACTCACCTAGTTGTGCTTGCAGGGGTTGAGCTCTGGCTGTTTGGTCCTGCCTCTCAACCGTCAATCAACAGGTGTACAGTTTCCTGAGCCTATTGGGCTTGTGGGGAAACTCCAGGCAGCTAGTCTCTTTTTTAAATTGACTTTAATAAGATAAAGTTATGTCTTATTTATTTTTCTTAGTAAGTAAGAATTAATTAAGTGAACTGTATATACTTGTAAACTGCCTGAAATTATCTCACACACTGATGGGAGGGACAATTGGTAGCCTAAACCACTTTGTTATGGCTCCTTCTTAAACTACCGATTGTTTACCTTTTATTATTATAATATTATACCACATGTGGTGGTTCACTTATCATTATCATACCACATATGGTGGTCTAATCTACTAGTAATAATTACTAATTATGACTACTAATACTGATATAAATGGCTTAGCTGTGCCAGTAGTGGGGGCCTGCTAAGGCATTTTGTTGTTGCATCCAGATTGGGTGTGGCTCTGTGCCTCCTTGTGCCACGTAATGGCGGCTGGTGGGAGGGACAATCTTGGCAAACAAGTAGTTAATAATGTGTATGAACCAAGTGTCTGCATAGATTCTTGATGCTCCTCTCACAATTTACCTGTATGGGAATGCAAGGAATTAATCAAAGTTCCCTAAACATATCAATTACAGGTATGACTTGAAGTGTGAGGGCTGTAATGGAGTACAAGTACATTGTGTTTGGTTTTGTCCTGTATTATGACCGACTTATTTATAAATGAACAAATGTGCGCACTAATTTCAAATACAATACTTGATAAGCCGGATATGGTTGTTGTTGTGATGTTGATAGGCTGTGTTGCTGGTTGTTGAACGTAATTGGGGTGTCTAGTTGTTTCACCAGCTCTGGAGCCAAATACAGCGTATGGCTGTTTCTTTGTTATTGTTCTGTAGCTGGGAGCGTCAGCCAGTGACTCGCTAACGCCCTGAGGCTGGTTCATTCCTCAAAGTAATTTTACATTAACAATGGAACCAAGCTACCTTACGGTGTTAATAATTATATTCAGTCTTGTTGATTACTTTTTTATTAAATCTAAATACAAAACTATTCTATAAACAATATTTAATAATGTAAATATACGTTGACATCCATGACGTCACGGAGTCGATGACGTCACGGAGTCTCCCATTTTCCATCCTGAAGGGATTACAGACTACGGGAGACTGTGTTATGTGTGTGTGTGTGTGTGTATGTGTCGGATTCCGGACAGGGCTCTATCATATCTACACTTGAAACTGTGTAACTGAAACTGTCAGCCTCCACCACATTACTTCATAATGCATTCCATTTGTCAACCACTCTGACACTAAAAAAGTTCTTTCTAATATCTCTATGGCTTATTTGGGCACTCAGTTTCCACCTGTGTCCCCTAGTGCGTGTGCCCCTTGTGTTAAATAACCTGTTTATCAACCCTGTCGATAGTAGGGTAAAGTGTGACTAGAGCGACGCGCGCGCCAGCTGCCAGGTGGCACTCCTTGGAGTGCCAGCCGACAGGTGGCGCGCGTCGCTCTAGTCACACAGGCTTTTGGGGGAATTTCCCGGAAGTTTTGGCGCGTTTCGGACGCGTGTGAGCGTGTTGTGTTTGGGTATGTGGACAGGAAAGAGGGGAGGTCATGTTGGGCAGCTGACAAAGCCTGCCTCTTGTCTCTGTCATTCAGTCATCAAAGTCATCATTCGTCTCCACTCCAAACCAGTCAGGACCGGCGGTCCTGACTCGGACCGGAGGTCCGGTTTGGAGTGGAGACGGGTTCAAGTAAAAAATGTGTCTACAGGAAATGATTTCGACGTTCAGTAAACACTCTCCGAGTGGGTAACTGAATGCCGACAGCCCAATACGGGGATGATGTTAGTATTTAATTGAAACTTGAAACTAAACTAAATGCTAACACGTGATAATTTCCACATTCAGTTAACACTCACTGAGATGTAAACTGAAAGACTAGCCAGGCAATGCATGGTTGATGATAGTAATATTTAAAGACTGAGAAACTTTAAACTAAATGACCACACATGTAGCGATTTTGCATTCAGTAAACACTTACTGAGATGTGAACTGAAAGACTAAGCCGGCCAATGCATGGTTGATGTTGATAGTAATATTTTAAGATTGAGAAACTTTAAACTAAATGACCACACATGTAGCGATTTTGCATTCAGTAAACACTTACTGAGTTGTAAACTGAATGCCGGAGCTGGTCAATACAAAGTTTGTGACAGTAATATTTTATTTTTTATTTAGGATGGAGAAACTTTAAACTAAAAATGAGGTCACATGGAGGGATATCTATGTTCAGTAAACTATTACTGAGATGTAAACTGGATGGTTGACCCACCCAATACATGGTTTGTGATAGTAATATTTTATTTTTTACGATGGAGAAACTTTAAACTAAAAAATGAGCTCGCATGGAGGGATGTCTATGTTCAGTAAACAGTTACTGAGCTGTAAACTGAATGGTTGAGCTACTGATACATGGCTGGTGATAGTAATATTTTATTTTTTACGATGTAGAAGCTTAAAACTAAAAAAATGAGGTTGCATGGATGGATAACAATGTTCAGTAAACAGTTACTGAGATGTAAACTGAATGGTAGTGTCATCCAATACCTGGTTACTGATAATAGCATTTCACGATGAGAAAACCTTATGACCACACATGTAGCGATTTTGCATTCAGTAAACACTTACTGAGATGTAAACTGAATGCCGGAGCAGGGCCAATACATGGATTGTGATAGTAATATTTTATTTTTATTTACGATGGAGAAACTTAAACTAAAAATGAGGTCCCATGGAGGGATATCTATGTTCAGTAAACTGTTACTGAGATGTAAACTGGATGGTCCACCCATCCAATACCTGGCTACTGATAATAGCATTTCACGATGGAAAACCTTATCCTAAACTAAAAATGAGCTCACATGAAAAGATTTTCACTTACTGAGATGTTAACTGAATGGTTGAGCTATCCGATACACGGCTGGTGATAGTAATATTTTATTTTTACGATGTAGAAACTTAAAACTAAAAATGAGGTTGCATGGATGGATAACAATGTTCAGTAAACAGTTACTGAGATGTAAACTGAATGGTAGTTTCATCCAATACCTGGTTACTGATAATAGCATTTCACGATGGAAAAACCTTATCCTAAACTAAAAATGAGCTCGCATGAAAAGATTTTCACTTACTGAGATGTTAACTGAATGTCTGAGCTATCCAATAGCGGTATTAATTCAAGATGTAAAACTTTAAACTAAACTAAAATGAGTGCACATGAAGTGATTCTCACGTTCATTAAACACATACTACGTTGATGACTGAATGACAGAGACATCCAATACGTGGTTGATGATAACCGTATTAATGACATTGATAATAAGAGGTCTTGAACTAGATACGGGCTGTGGGGGCAACAAAGCTGCGATATTGAAAAGAAACTGAACTGAATTTGAAAATTGATTAATATATGTAATGTGAGGCCGATCTACTGGAAAACAGTAAACATACTTTATTTGAAAAAGAATATGAGAAGACTGTAAAGCTGTGGGGGCGTGAAAATGATAAAAAAATAAGAAGAGATGGTCTTCATAAACATAACATAAGATATCCATGACCGTAATTAATACAGTGTGAACTCTCTTAAACTATGCTCACCGTGAAATCTCGTCACTATGCATAACTTGTCACTCTGCGAAACAAATTATTGACTATAGTGCGACAGTGCGAATAAAAATGACCACTTATGTTTTGGAGTGCTATTCCAGTCAAGAAATACTGTAAAGGATGATTATTGACTAAAGGGAATTTCGCAGACTGGAGGTGTTTGATGTGTTGAACTGCTTAAAGGAAGCATATTTGCTAGAAAAAATTCCTGTGAAATAACGCTTGTTATATGTTTTGACTACCCAGCTAATAGCATATTGCATGGTTAATAATGAAATGAAATGTCACATTTTTGTCTGACTCACTTAGCACGAGTGAAGAGATAACAATGAAAAAAAAACTGGCAAAGGTTGAAAAACTCTGTGAAATCATATCTGTTATGATAAGTTTTGACTAGCTGCACGCTATGTTTGCCTTCTCTCTCTAATCTACACACGCGATATGAAATGTGAATTTTGTTGACTGAAGGAGTTTGATGATACGAATAGTAATTGCCGACATTGAACTTAATCTCAAAAACATAGTTTCTGCAAAAAAAATAACATTAAATTAGATGCGAGCTGCGATTTGAAAACAGAAGATGAGTGATGTGTGGCTTATTGTGTGGACTCTGGAGATATGATCTCCACATATAAGTTTCTCAAGAAAAAAAAACGGTAATATTTTTCTTGTGTTTGGATGTAATGGCTAAACACGGATGTCATTTTCAATAATGTTATTTGCTCATCCGACAAAGATGATTTTCCCCGTTACGTTACATTGTGTTACAGAGGGCTAAAACTTGTAGACTGTAATATTCTTATGGAAGGAGATGTAATGGAGATGGACTAAGTCCTACTTTATTTAAAAATGTCATTTTGGGCTGTAAAAGTTTATTTGCGTTACGTTACATTGTGTTAGAGGGCTAAAAGGGGTAGAGGTCAATATTATATGGTAAGAGATGAGCTAAGTCATACTTTCATTTAAAAATGACATTTTGGACTGCAAAAAGTTGATTTGCGATACGTTACGGTGAGTTACATTGTGTTACAGAGGGCTAAAAGGGGTAGTCACCAATTAATTATATGGTAGAGATGTAATGGAGATGGGCTAACCCTCACTTTCCGTTTCAAAATGACATTTGGACTGCAAAAAGTTGATTTGCGTTATGCTACGTTGCGTTACATTGTGTTACAGAGGGTTAAAAGGGGTAGACGCCAATATTTTATATGGTTAGAGATGTAATGAAGATGGACTAAGTCATACTTTCATTTAAAAATGACATTTTGGATTGCAAAAAGTCGATTTGCGATACGTTACGTTGTGTTACATTGTGTTACAGAGGGCTGAAAGGGGTAGCCATCAATTATTTATATGGTAAGAGATGTAATGGAGATGGTCTAACCCTCACTTTCCGTTTCAAAATGACATTTGGACTGCAAAAAGTTGATTTGCGTTATGCTACGTTGCGTTACATTGTGTTACAGAGGGCTGAAAGGGGTAGCCATCAATTATTTATATGGTAAGAGATGTAATGGAGATGGTCTAACCCTCACTTTCCGTTTCAAAATGACATTTGGACTGCAAAAAGTTGATTTGCGTTACGTTACGTTGCGTTACATTGTGTTACAGAGGGCTAAAAGGGGTAGAGGTCAATATTTTATATGGTGCGAGATGTAATGAATAAGGACTAATCCCACACTTTCCGTTTCAAAATGACATTTTGGTCTGCAAAAGTTGATTTGCGTTACGTTACGTTGCGCTACATTGTGTTACAGAGGGCTAAAAGGGGTAGACGCCAATATTTTATATGGTGAGAGATGTAATGAAGATGGACTATGTCATACTTTCATTTAAAAACGATATTTGGTCTGTAGAAAGTTGATTTGCGGTACGTTACGTTACGTTACATTGTGTTATAGAGGGTTAAAACGTGTATACCGTAATATTCATATGCTAAGAGATGTAATGGAGATATTGTGTTTGGCTAAATGAGTTCACATTTCAATAATGATATTTGGACAACAGCCAGAAAGTTGATCTCTACGTTACTTAATGATGATATAATGCGATACAATCGTGTGCTAATATTTTATTTGTGTTAGAATGTAAGGGCTATAGGAGTTTGTCTAGACTTGCATACATTTTCAAACGCTATTTATGTAGGCAGTAGAAAGACTGGTTTCCCATTACGCTTCATTGACTGTGATACAAGAACTGAAAACAGACTTAACCCAGACCTATTTCACTATCGACTCACCGGTCTTATTCTCATCGATTGGTGTTTACATTGGATGACGTAGGTCTTAAGAGAGACAGCCTTGATGGAGAAAGATATGTGAACAGCGGCAGCAAGAGAAAGGAAATGATGTTACTTTCCCAACTACTAAATGATCTGGAGAGAGAGAGAGAGAGAGAGAGAGAGAGAGAGAGAGAGAGAGAGAGAGAGAGAGAGAGAGAGAGAGAGAGAGAGACTGAGAGACTGAGAGACTGAGAGACTGAGAGACTGAGAGACTGAGAGACTGAGAGACAGAGAGACTGAGAGACAGAGAGACTGAGAGACAGAGAGACTGAGAGACTGAGAGACTGAGAAACTGAGAGACTGAGAGACTGAGAGACTGAGAGACAGAGAGACTGAGAGACTGAGAGACAGAGAGACTGAGAGACTGAGAGACTGAGAGACTGAGAGACTGAGAAACTGAGAGACTGAGAGACTGAGAGACTGAGAGACTGAGAGACAGAGAGACTGAGAGACTGAGAGACAGAGAGACAGAGAGACTGAGAGACTGAGAGACTGAGAGACTGAGAGACAGAGAGACTGAGAGACTGAGAGACAGAGAGACAGAGAGACAGAGAGACAGAGAGACAGAGAGACAGAGAGGCAGAGCGAGAGAGAGAGAGAGAGAGAGAGAGAGAGAGAGAGAGAGAGAGAGAGAGAGAGAGAGAGAACAGCAAATTATGATTTGTTATAATAATAAGATTGAAGACCAGCTTATGACTTGATAAACATGCATACATTTCAATGGTATTTATTTGGGCCGGCAGATGTTGTGATCACAGTTAACACGAACAATTTGTAGGTATAGATCGCGTCTCCGTGACGATGTGAAATGTTTCTCTCTTTTAGTAAACGCCAACCTACTGACTTTGACTGAGTTTACTAAGTGAAGTGCTGTGTGGTGGACTTTAGAGAGGGTGAGAGAGAGAGAGAGAGAGAGACAGAGACAGAGAGAGACAGAGACAGAGAGCGAGAGAGAGAGAGATAGAGACAGAGCCAGAGACAGACCGACAGAGAGACAGAGATGGACAGAGAGAGAGAGAGACAGAGACAGAGACAGACATACAGAGACAGAGATAGACAGAGAGAGAGAGACAGAGACAGAGACAGAGCGTGGCGTGGCACCCGCCATCGCGGACCCTGGCGAAACGCAATGGTAATGGGTGCCCCACCACTTCCGGTGTCGGGGGAGAAATACCCGGACTAGTTGGAAAGTTGATCAGTCGGGCTCCAACCTGCGACCAGCACGCTTACTCCGTCGCGGAATAAATTTATATAATGTGTTTACTTTTCCCTCGTTATTGCTCTCATCATGTTGATCACGTTGCGATATAGCTTACACATACTAAAAGAGAATGCACGGAACAATGGTTGATGGTATGGGGGCGGGTGGGGATTAGGGGTGGGGAGTGATTGATTGATGGCTGACAGGTGTAGGTCTGTCGTAAGTATCTCGCGCCTCCTTACCGGAATCCACAGTGTATGGGGAGTCGTCGTGGGACGAACATCAACACTCTGAAGACAAATGACCCAAGGGAATGGCCAACTTCTGCAGGAGAGTGCTCTCTCACCCCTCAACACTTGCGACTTCCTGTAGGGGAGCTAATGGTTTGTCTAACCACATAATGGCCCAGAGCACTCTCTCCAGACGAAGGGGAAGCTCCATCCAACCCACACCCAAAACAACATATCCAATATGATCGATCCCCTCTCATCCTCTACTCACGATCATCAAACTAATATTAACCTCACTCAGGATTAAGTCTACGCTAAACACATATACATATTCATTTCACTCCTTCCTCTTACTCCACCACTTACTCTCACACAACAAGAACTCCATTCTTTCCTGACCACGTACCTTAACCCCTGAGGACTGGCCGGGAAATTCCCCAAAAAAACTTGAGGACGGGAGCGACGCGCGCCACCTGTCAGCTGCCCAACATGACCTCCCCTCTTTCCTGTCCACATACCCAAACACAACACGCTCACACGCGTCCGAAACGCGCCAAAACTTCCGGGAAATTCCCCCAAAAGCCTGTGTGACTAGACACACGCGCGCCACCTGTCAGGTGAGAGCGTCCGAAACGCGCCAAAACTTCCGGGAAATTCCCCCAAAAGCCTGTGTGACTAGAGCGACGCGCGCCACCTGTCGGCTGGCACTCCAAGGAGTGCCACCTGGCAGCTGGCGCGCGCGTCGCTCTAGTCACACTTTACCCTACTGTCGATTCCCTTGAGAATCTTCAATATGGTGATCATATCCCCCTAACTCTTCTGTCTTCCAAAGAAGTGAGGTTTAATTCCCGTAGTCTCTCCTCGTAGCTCATACCTCTCAGCACGGGTACTAGTCTGGTGGCAAACCTTTGAACCTTTTCCAGTTTAGTCTTATGCTTGACTAGATATGGACTCCATGCTGGAGCCGCATACTCCAGGATTGGTCTGACATATGTGGTATATAATGTTCTGAATGATTTCTTACACAAGTTTCTAAAGGTCGTTCTTATGTTAGCCAACCTGGCATATGCCGCTAATGTTACGCTTTTGATATGGGCTTCAGGGGACAGGTCTGGTGTAATATCAACCCCCAGGTCTTTCTCAGTCTCTGACTCTTGAAGTATTTCATCTCCCAAATGATACCATGTATCTGGTCTCCAGCTCCCTACAACTATCTTCATTACATTACATTTGCTTGGGTTAAACTCTAACAACCATCTGTTCGACTATTCCTGCTGCGTGTTCAGGTCTTCTTGAAGCCTCAAGCTGTCCTCCTCTGTCTTAATCCTTCTCATAATTTTGGCGTCGTCAGCAAACATTGAGAGGAATGAGTCTATATCCTCTGGAAGATCAATTACGTATATCAGAAACAGGATAGGTCCGAGTATAGAGCCCTGTGGGACTCCACTGGTGTCTTCACGCCAATCTGAGGTCTCACCCTTCACTGTAACTCTCTGCTCCTTATTACTTAGGTACTTCCTAATCCACTAGAGCGCCCTACTAGTTACTCCAGCCTGTTTCTCCAGCTTATGCATCAGCCTTTTGCAGAGTACTGTGCCAAAGAGTTTCCACTTGTCCAAAAAAATGCAGTCCACCCATCCTTCTTGTTCTTGCTTAATCTTTGTCACATGATTACAGGATCTTATTATGGCTGTAAGACAAGATTTACCCTCCCTGAACCCATGTTGATTGGTTGTCACGAAGTCCCTTCTCTACAGATGTGTTACTAGTTTTTTTCTCACGATAGTAGATATTTTGGTGACAGATAGCCCCACCTATGTATGTAGATCAGATAAGAAAATCAGAAGCGGGGAGCCACATAGTGCCACTCCATATTAGGTCACCCAAGGTGTGAGTGGTAGCAGTCGAAAAAACAGTGAAGATAGGTATCTATTATGTGCCACTATGATCATGTTCATTTATACAGTAAAGTATGACAATATATTTAAGTAAAAATGAATTTATTTGTATAATAAACACTCGTGGGTGAGTGCCAGTTGCCCCCCACATTCCTCTATGGGGCAGGTGTAAAACAGGTTCCTCCCGGTGAGGGTGGTCGCCCGTACCCTTCCTCGCACCTAATGGCCTTGACTTTACCGTAACAGAGTTCCACACCCAGCGGAGGTCGAGTGGGTCTTATATAGGGGTATTAAATTATAAATCTCCTCCAGGGGTTAAAAAAATCAAAGAATTTATTAATGTTTTATTAGGTAAAAATCACAAATGATGTATAAGAAGTTAATTATGACCCCTATCCCTCTCCCCCCTCCACCTCCCCTTCCTCATCTGAGTAGAATTCTGACGTCTCCCCATCCGTGGTGAGTGGGGGGAGGTCTTGACCCCCTCCCCCTCTCTTGGGGGAGTGGGGTGAGTTGGCTGGTTGCCTTTTGGACGACTTTCCTTCTGACTCTCATCTGAAGTGTTCTGGAAAGAGATGGGGAAAATAATTTATAGGACTATATCTTTTATTTGAAAAATATTCTATTTCCTCTAAGAACAGTTAGTACATACCTCTCCCCCTGCAGGAGCGACCTTGTGTCCTCTACAGCAGGCATCATCAATTAGGGTACGTAACAGCATCTTGTTTGGGGCAGACCTTCCTCGTAGAATTACTACTCTACAAATGTGGACAGGTCCTAAGAATTGCACTGAAAAAAAAGAAGAGGTAAAATAGAGGTTGAGCAAACTTTCTATTGTGGGAAAAAAAATAAATCTTTACCAGAAAGTGAGGGTAATACTAACCAGGCCCTTCAAGGACTTCAATCTTCCCTGCGTGTGTTTCTGGGGAGACGCCTTCCATTTGTAGGATAAGGGGGATGGGGGTCTTCTAGGGAGGTTGTGGGGTGAGAGGGTTTTATATGGGGGTAATCCCCCTGTTAGGTGGGTTGCCTAGCTAACAAAAATATTCTCTACACCACCTATAAGAACCAACCCTTACTCCTCTACAAAATGTCCTAACACAGTGATGTTTCATAGGAAAATATCGTCTCGCATAAGCGAGGGCACGTTTATCATTTAATTTTAAACTAACGCTTGAAAATACATTATGTAAGTAATGTACTGTTGAAGGCAACCCCAGGTGACTCACCCTATGGACGAACATACGCAATACAGTCCACAAGCAAGGGTAAAATCACTCTGGAGTCTGTAGCACATTCCAAACACCTTTGTTATTGTGTTAGTTTTAATAAATCCTTGAAAATAATGTCCATAAGTAACCGCCGACATTGCATAACTATCGAAAAAAAACATTCGATGTTTAACTTTATCAACAAAATAGCTACCCAATGTCCCATAGTTAATCTGCTATGTGATGGTAAAATATTAGTTATGAGAACAATAGGTTTTCTTGATGAGATATTTAAATGTTCTATTTCATCAGCATTATAACAACCTAGGTAGAGTGCTCGATCCCCTAGATTATTTTTTAAATTAATATTTATATCATTACAATTCATTATGTTTTTAAGCTCGCACGTCACACAGAACAGTTCTCTGTCCGTCGATGGATAGTACCCCAGTCGTTTCCCCAAACAGTAAAACCAGCCTGTTATATGTAACACCACCGCCAAACTCAAGCTCCATACGCAAGTTGCCAGATTTCTCCACAGGGAGGGAATCCTTTGTTTGAATGGTGGTTAAGTCAAAGGCGAATATCGATCTTCCCTTATTAAAAGTGTCATAGGCTAGAAGTGAATCACGCTCTAAGCCTAATGTCTTCAAAGTTTCGTAATAAAGGCGGGCATAATGATTGTCGAAATCACCACCAATTCGGTAAATTGCATTATTGTTCAAATACATGATATTTTTCAGTTTTGCATTTTCAAAATATAATCCATTACCTTGGTGAAGGCCAGCGAAATAATTCATTGGCACAATTACCATGAATATCCTGTGAGGAATTACTTGCGCCCAAGGCTGATCAATTAAGAGACTAGTTTGATTCCCTGCTAGGACATATGTTTTAGAAATGGTTTTATTGAAAGTATAGCTTATGGGGTCGGGGGATGCTAACAGTGAGCTGTTTAAGGCTAGGTAAGCACTTGGGTAGGGGAACACTCGTGTTACCCACAACTTAGCATAATCCATATGCAGCCGATACTTAGAGCCATCGTCCACACTTGTATTTAGCACCCAAGCATGTGGGGAGAGCTCCAATCTTAGGCGCACATCTATATTATCTAATATGTATTGGTCTAGGGTTGTTACGTCCAATAGTAGGGGAAAACACATTGACAATCCTTTACCTTTTAAATCGGTCATAAATTTTTATCCTTGGCGGTTGCCCCAGTAAAAAATGTATTAGTAAATTCGTTAGGGATTACACCATCATCACTCCAGTCCCTACGAAAGGCTCCAATCCTCCCCAAGGAAGACATTTTTGATGGAGGCATGGAGGTAATTAATTTAATAAACGACCAATAATTAAAATTAGAATTTGTTTCAACTACCTGCTCTCCTAAAAACACCTGAACACCTTTAAACATGGTATTTGACAACCCATTAACAAATTCCACATGGTCATCCTCTTCCAATTTTGTGGTATCGTCATCTTTCGTTAAAGATACCTTAAAATCTATAACAATATTAGCTAAATCTAAGAAGGCGCCCTGGGTTCCGGGGATGCGGAATTCTAAGTAATTATCCCGCAAACGTTGATTAATAGGGAGGTTAACAGGTAGAATGTCTATTTGCTGTGTGGAGGCAATTGAACTCTCCACATTACGTATTCTGTTACTTCTAGGAAATTGGTCAATAATACTGGAAGTATAATATTCTACAGGGATTTTCAACCCAGCTCCACTAGCCTCCGCCATGATCTCCTCCGAAAGGTGAAGTATGACTGCTTACTGTAGTGAAAATACATCATTTTTATACCCAAGGGCTCGTTTACATTTATTATTTTTATTTTTTCTTCTCCTAGAGAGTCTTTTAATTTTCCCGCCTGCTACCAATTTCTTCCCCACAGTCTTAAGAGCATCAATACCGTGAGTTCTCAGAGCGCTCTTTACATCCCGTCTACCACTGGTTAAATCACCAAGAACATTTTTCCCAAAATCGATAGCAGTCGGCGTTACAGTTTTCATGAAAAATGGTATGGCTCGTCGAGCCAAGCCGGCTAAGGTCCCAAAAAAACCACCACCAGATCTGAGATAAGGCGCTTGGAATGTGCGTATGTCATTCATCGCTCCCCCCCTCACCCCGTATCTCCCAGAGAGGGGAGAAGATCTCCCCATACTCCTTCTGGGAGGGTGTGTGGAAAGGTACTCGCATCCCGACTCCTCTTCTTATAATAACCGATGATGTGGGTAAACACTTCTATATATATATATATATATATATATATATATATATATATATATATATATATATATATATATATATATATATATATATATATATATATATATATATATTATATATATATATATATATATATATATATATATATATATATATATATATATATATTTATATTTATATAGATTATATTGTTATACCTTAGGGCGGAGGTGTAAGACTACCGTAACCGACCTCCCATCTTCAAAACTAACCTTTCGCCCAAACTGATCTGTTATCTTAATGCTCACCTTCTCCAACGTGTTAGTATTTAATGTCTTGTACACTAGGGGATGAGCCCCTCTAGAATAAGAGTCATGATAATTGATTGCATCTAAGATATTTACAATTTGTCCCCCGTAACGATCCGGCTCGATGACGTCACTATAAATGAGTAAATAGTCACAACCTCCGTCATTGTCTGGGGGGAATGAGGCCACGATCTTGAGGCTGCTGTAATGTCATCTGATTTTGCCTGATAAATGGTGTATTTGCGACTGCTGTCAAAACCAAGTACATTAGCTATTCTGTGTTTAAATTGAAGACTAAGAGAATATAAGGAACCAGTGCCTTCATTGTTAAGTGGAGGATAGTAATACTCGCTCTAAGGATTGATCATAGGTGAGGATTGGTTCTCTTTCTGAGAAGTATATTTTGAAATCACCTCGGAAGCTAAGCTTCATGTCGGTGATTATTTGTCGGCTAAGCTCACTCGTGATGAATGTGATGTTTCTGGATAATATGTTGGTTTTGGGGGTGAAGGTGTAGATGAGATGTTCTGGGCTTTTAGAAAGAGTTCCTCGCTTAAAAGTAGCATAGACGTCTATACCAGACTCCCCCTCATCCTTGATGATAGCGTTAATTCGTCTGGGTAGGAGTATGTTGACTAAGGCCACTTCATGTTTAATGGAAGGGTTTAAATGTAGAGTGGGGATGGTGTTTGTAAATGCTGAACTTGTGTTGTTGTATATATCTTCTTGGTCGAGGCTAGTGAGGTATATGTAGTGTTCCTCGTCCATTGTTAAGTTATGTACTGACTGGGGTGGGAATAAAACATCATTACTTATATTTTATTTTATTAATCTACTAAGGAAATATTACTTTTAAAAGAACTACAACAGGGGGAACTACATTTTGTTCCCCCATAACAAATTACATATAAAGAGCAGCAGCTGTTGGTACTGCTGTCGTCCGCTGCTGCCGCTGCCGCTGCTGCTGGGGGAGCTGTTGGTACCACTGACACCGCTGCCACCGCTGACGGTACTGCTGCTGCTGCTGCTGCGCCCACCGCTGGAACCGTTGTAGTTGGTGGTACTGCTGCCGCTACCGTTACCGCTGCCGGCGATGATGGTACTGTTGCTGCCGCTGTCACCGCCGGAACTGCTGTAGTTGGTGGTACCGTTGCCGCTACCACTACCGCTGACAACACTGTCACCATCGTCGGTGGACCTGCTACTGCTACCACCACCGAAGCTGTTGTAGATGGAGGTACTGCTGTTGCTGCTGCTGCTGCTGCTGTTACTGACTGCGGTGGTGCTGGCACGTCTTCTTTGAGCGTTGATGGTTACAGCTTTCGTTGTTTTTTCGGTGATGAGGATAACAGGAATATTTCCTGTGACTCTCCATCGAGGATGGTGTCAATACGATGATTTGAGAGGGGGTCGAAGTCAATAGTGGTTTCGATCCGTCGTTTGGCCGTGCCAGATGTTGTGGGTGGGGGTGGAGCAGCGCTGGAGGTGGATGAGTACTCTTGTAGGTGTCTCTTCTTCCTGGGGGTGGTGCTGGTGGTGTAGAACGAGAAGAGCTTCCTGGGGTGGTGGCACCCTCCCCCACCACTGCATCTAGGGTGATAGTTTTACTATCACCCTCTCCCCTGGGATCATCATTCGGGAGGGGTACCATCGATGGGGTGACGGTAGAGGGACGTTTGAGGATTACCAGCTCCTTGTTATGCTTGCCAGCTCAGCGTTGAGCGAAATGAGCATGGGCCCGACGTCCTTGTGCCAGTTGTCCATGCCATCACGGGAGGCCCCCAGCCCATGGGGCACCACCAGCCGAAACATGGTTGGAGTTCTTACCATGAGATTGCCAACCTTTGTTAGGGCTGTTTTCAGCCAAATAGCCTATTTTGGCAGTATCCAGGGTGACATTGGTGATGTAGTGGATGTCGGAGGAAGACTGCACTTGCTCCTGAGCTATAGGGTTGGACTCGAAGGGTGCTCCTGCACCGAAAGCGGAAATTAGCGCCACGATGGTGGGGCGGAAGAACAAGACTGGCTCTTCGACAATGTCTTGACCGTCGGAGGGTAGGGGAGCTATCTTCACTCGATGTCACCCGGGGTAGACCGGTAACGTATTGTGGCCCTGTTGACACGAGTCAGTCCTTCACGTTCCACACGGGCATAGTTGTAACATTTCCAAATTACACTTGCCAGTCCATAGGGACGCACAACAGCAGCGGGAGTCAACACGATGACATCACCGACCCCAAAGGCGTGGGTGTCGGTGATGTCGCTGTCTATTGACTTAATGGACGATAAAGCCATGGCGGAGGGGCGGTTGAGAGGAACGGGGTAGAGTCGTCGTCAACTATGGTGACCGAGGGTGACGGTGGAGGCCTTTAAATACACCTGTGTCCCCCACCTGGAGGGGGAGGATGTAGGGGTGTGGGTAGAGGCTGCCTTCCCTACCTTAAAAGTCCATACACACTCCGTCCAGTCTCGAAGGCTGTAATCTGGTCTCGATGTTGGAAGGTTAATTTTTCCATTTGCCATATCTCCGTCTGGATTTCCTGGGATGAATATTCTTCATAACGTTTCACCGTCTCTCCAAATGACTTAAAAAACCGTTCTGGAGGGGCACTCAACACAAGACGGTCATAACAATCCCACAATGCATATATCAATCTACATTTGTGTTCGACATACTTGTAGTACCGCTGAGTAGCAACCAACTTCTTTAATAAGGGAGATTTGTCTTCTGGGGGTGTAGCTGGGGGAGGAGTGGGTCTAGAAGCTTGCTCCATGGTGGATATGCAACTGAATATGGTGGTCTTTAAGATGGTCTTCATATAGGTCTTCAATACGGCTCCCAATGGGGTCTCCTATGGATACCCCTCCCCCCTTTTAACTGTGATCTAGCGCGATAATTACGTATGAGGGTTGGGTCTATGCCAGCCACCCTCAGTAAAACCCTTACATCTTCCTTGTCACTTGCCCTAAATTGCCCCTTTGTGAAGGCTAGAGTTTTAATTATATCTAAAATATTTAAATTTTGTACAGGCTTTAATAAATTTCCGCGACTATCCCACATCACCTGTTGGCTGTTTTGTCCAAACATGTTCAATAATGCTTTGACATGAGGAATTTCCTCAATTTTAAAATTCACATTTATTAAGTTGTCCAGACTTGGATTTTGGGGTGTGATGGTGGCTTTATGTGGAGTGTGGCCAGCAACAATTACTTGCACTTCGGGCGGGAGGATGGAATGTCCCCTTTTTTTATTTATTTTTTTTTTAAAAGGCGATGGTCGCGCCGGGCAGCCCGCGTTTTTTTTTTCTTTTTAAGGGTGGCGGCGGGCGACGGTCGCCGGGGGCCCCAATGTCATTTAAAGGGTGTGTGACCAGCCCCGCCCGTCTGGAGGTGCTACTACGGCAACACCGCCCACAGCCCGTTGTTGTCAGGTGGGAGGAAGGAGTGTCCTCTTCCCCCACCCCCCCATCACCCCTACCAGAGTCGCAGGTGGGTAGGTTACGGGCTCCCCCAATATTATTACTTGAGTGGATTCGTTTTTTAAAGAGAAGGACATACTTTCACTACCATCACCACCGGGGGAGGGCAGACCCACAGCATTAGGAGGTGATGGTGAGTTCTTGTTTTTATTAAATAAATATTTTTCAGCTATGAATCGTGGTACCAGGCAATATTCTTTCACCATTTTATTCTCTCGTTACTTATTTACGCAATTACCTTATTAGGGAGGAAATTAACGATACAGCCAAAGGTAGCAGAGCTGCTAATATCGCCCCACCACGTCTGGAGGTCAGTATGAGCTTCTTTTTGTATAAAGGAGTTTTCTTACGCGCTACAGATCGTATGTCGTTCTGATATCTCTGTAAGCCATTAATTATCTGAGGTTGAACTGGGATGTTTCGTTTCAGAAAATTGGCAAAAATTTCACAAATTGATTCAATTTCCTGCCGTTTTAAAGCCTTGATTAGTTTATTCCGCTTCTTGGGTGATAAATTGTTTAATAAAAATAACAACTGATGATGTTTCTCTACGAGAGAGTCCTCTTGAACTGTCATTTTTTGTTAAATTTGACGATGTCTTGAGCTTTAATCCAGCTATTGGCAGAATCTGGGTACCCTCTCC
>NC_091222.1:17082772-17088010 GCF_040958095.1 Procambarus clarkii
CGTGACCACCTGAAGGCAAGTACCACTACCTTCCTCGAGTTTGCTAACACGAAACGGAGGTATTTCATGAAATGGCTGGAAGCAGCACATGTCTCTACTTTTACAGAACTCGTCAACCTGATGCTTGTTGAAGAATTCTTGAGACGTGTGCCGCCTCCTGTCCGCCTCTACTTAGCAGATAAAGAAGAAACCGACTACCTGAAGTGTGCTAAGTCGGCTGACACTTACAGCCTCATCCACCGGCTGACACCTGAACCATCCTCCAGTAAGAAGTCGTGGTACAGTTACGAAAAGGTGAGCCCCGATCAAGCTGGTTCACAACTGTACTGCAAGTATTGTAGACTCTATGGACATACCATAGACAAGTGTGGTAAGTCTCAATACAAGGGAACCACTGACCAACAAAGACCCAAACCAACTCCTCCTAAGTCCGGTAAGCCTGTGATGAATGTTGGTGTTAATGTTAATGATCTTTTCTTTTCAGTAACCACCTGTATACTGGAACTGTCTCTGCCAACGGTTCAAATCCGGAGGGACGTTTCAAATTGAAGATCTTGAGGGACACAGCGGCTCTACAATCGATCATCTTGAAGTCGGCTGTGCCCAACATAGTCTATACCGGGGAAACAGTCTTCATCACTGACCTCACTGCTACCACTCCATACCCTCTCGCCAGAGTCCACCTGGATTGTCCCTACGTGAACGGGGAAGTCCAAGTCGCCGTCAGGGAAAAGCCTTTTCCCATGCCTGGAGTGCAACTTCTCCTAGGCAACGACTTGGCAGAAGACCTGCAACCGACCAACCTGATCGTCATGGACAAACCCCAGGTGTGTAACTCTGTGCCAATAAATCCTATTCTTGAGTATGTTCCAGCAGAGGTTCAAGAGAGTGATGAAGTTTCTCCTCCGGTTCTCGTGACACCCGTGCACAAGCCGCACGTCCACAGCCAGCTGACTCTACTGCTACCGCTGTCCCTCAAGACCCTCAGAAACTACCCCCGCATCTGACCAAGTTGGAGTTCCGTAAGTTGCAGAGGGAAGATCTTACTTTAACACCATTGTTTTTCCAGGCTGAGACTCAACCCGACAGTATTCCTGGGTTCTTCCTAGAGAACGACTTGCTCTACCGCCGATATAGACCCAGTAAACTGAAGGAGGAGGACGATTGGGCCAACATCGAACAACTTGTGATTCCCACCAGCCTGCGGCCCACTATTCTACACCTGGCCCACGGAGCATTCTCCCACTACGGCTTCAACAAGACTTACCATGGGATTCGTCAAGACTACTACTGGCCAGGTATGGTAAACAACGTCAAACAGTACGTAAAACAGTGTCATACATGTCAGATGGCAGGCAAACCGAACGTCTCCATTCCCAGAGCACCACTGATTCCCATACAGGTGCCTGCGGAACCTTTCCACAGACTCATAATAGACTGTGTTGGTCCTTTACCTCGGACCAGTTCAGGTAACGCCTACATCCTAACCATCCTGTGTCCTACCACCAGATTTCCCATAGCAGTTCCAGTGAAGAACATCACGGCTGCTACGGTTATCAAACATCTATTGAAGATCTTCACTCAATACGGATTTCCCAGGGAGATTCAAAGTGACTGTGGCACCAACTTCACCAGTGATCTCTTCAAAAGGACACTGGAGGAGTTCAACATCAAACAGGTATTGTCCAGCCCCTATCATCCTGCTTCACAGGGTTCTCTTGAACGTAGTCATCAGACCATCAAAGCACTCTTGAAAAAGTTTTGTAGTGAAACCTCGAAGGATTGGGATAAGCAGATTGACCTTATAATGTGTATTTTCAGAAGTCTCCCCAATGAGTCCCTAGGAGTATCTCCTTATGAGATGCTCTACGGCCGTAAGTGCCGTACTCCCCTTAAGGCTTTCAAAGACTCTCTCAGAGATGCCACCTTCAGTGAGCATCAGAATGTGCCCCAGTTTCTTCAAAACCTTCAGCACATTCTAGAGAGAGTCCACCGCTTTGCTCATGATAATCTATTGAAAGCCCAGGTGAGAATGAAGACTCATTACGACCAGACCAGCAAAGTAAGAAAATTCAAGCCGGGAGACTTCGTCCTTGCTTATTTCCCTATCCCAGGTTCACCTTTACAAAACAGATTTTCAGGACCCTACTGCGTCAAAGAGTGCAGGAATAATAATAATTATGTGATAGAGACTCCAGATAGGCGGCGGAAGACCCAGCTGTGCCACGTCAACCTCCTGAAGCAATATAATGGTACTCCTCCCACTGTCTTGATTAATTGTTCTACCTTCACAGAACCCTACATCCACAGTGAGACCATCCCGGCTTCTTCTCCCGAAAGCACTGACAAGGAGTCGGCGCTTTCTAATTCCAAAATCCTTAATGATCTTCCCAAATGCTTTCAGGATAATAATCGTGCTCCTATGCCCTCTTCTAATTCCACTCTCACCTCGTCAGATAAGCCCTACATCCTCCATGTCGACGCCTATGGTACCGACGATGGTGGTGTCGTGATGCAGCAACGAGGCGAGAAGAATACACCTGTCAGCGACTACTGCTACAAGGAACGATGGAACAATTGGCAAGGAGCTACTCTTCCTCATCCTGAAGCTTCAGCACTTCACTCCACACCTGAAAAGTGCTCGGTCCACCATCAATACGGACCACACCACCCTACATCTCCTGCAGCACGCCCACTTCTCATCTCAACGTCTTCTACTATGGGCTTGTTAACTGCAGAAATTCAACCTGGAGACACGCTATACCAAGAGTCTGACAACATCTTAGCCCATGATCTCTCCAGAGTTTATGAAGTAGAAGCAACTCCATCTAATACTCCACCACATAACGACGTACTTCTTCCAGAACCGCAGGCTTCGGGGGAGAGTTGTGACGATAATCTCCTTCAAGAGATTGAGCCTGCTCTTCCCTCCATAATTACGTCTTCACAATTATATAAAAAGACTATGGAAGAAATGTCCAACAACGACAACAACACCAGCAAGGCTTGCCAGGGTGAGCAAAACGTATGCAGCCAGCCACCTGTTCGAACTCCAACCACCAAACTACCCGTTGATCGCTACGGCTCCGCTGATTGGTCGCCGGTCTGGCTGCACCTGCACTCGCCCCCAATACTACCTGATGTCTGGGGTCGCCCCAACATCAGTCCTCAGAATGTTCAGTGCTTTCGTGGCCATCACACCTCCCAGCTAGACTCTAGCGTGTACTGAGAGAGGTGGTGGCTTTAAGCCAATATTCCAGCACCTCCCACTTAACTTTTGTGTTGCACTTCTTGTTATTTTGCCTTAACGTAACTTTTCATTGTGTCATTTAAGTATTCTTATTATTTTGATTCATTGATTTATTATACATATTGTTTGTGCATTATTTTCATGTTTTGATTTATTTAACGTAATTAAAATTTCATTGTTAAAGTTTTACTTGTGTTTTGTGTGTCTTCTCCTTACCTTACCACAGACGAAGTTCCAGTTTTTCTATTTTTTTATAACTATGTGACGAGGCCATACCCCTAGCCTTAAACAGCCGAACACCAACGCGTTACCGTCACAATATATTTATTTATTTATTTATTTATTTTAGGTAAGCGTGATCGCTATGTCTCGAGTTGGTGATATTTGTAGAATTTGTGGATGGGGGTCATCACATCTCTTCGTTCATAGGTGTTACACATGTTTTCTGTGGAGAAACTGTATGTGTACAGTCTAGTGGTGAACACAGGAGAACCTGTGCTGGAGGTATGACCGTATTTTATATATTTATTTATTCATTTATTTCAAATGAAAAATATTAAGAAGGGTTTTCCCCTCTCCGTGAGTGTGGGAGAGAGTGTATATAAATTATACACTATTTCCTTCATTAGGTAAACGTCGCCAGCCCACCCTCCCTTCCAGAGAGGATGGCTTCTTGTGCTTTTTGTGTGGAAATACATCCTTGAGACCTCACCACACTTCCCCTTGTGATAATTGTGGGACCTCTGTGTGTGAGGACTTGACCTCTGAACATCTACAAACATGCCCCGTGGTTAGTGAATAAACCCTCCACCTTTATTTCTCTTAAGAATCTTTTTTGAGAACTTATGTCATGGGGTTTAGTGAGAGGGTGTTGCCTTTTTATTATTATTATTATATTATTATTATTATTATTATATTATTATATTATTATTATTCCATTCCAGGAGCGATTCAGAGGCAGGTAGGGGAGGAACATGACAAAGCACAGCGTGACAATAACCCCTTAGGTGGAGGGGAGGGGGGAGAGGAAGCGATGAGTGATGATGATGATGGTGATGATGGTGATAGGGGTGACATCTCTCAGCCGGGCCCTAGTGGTCTTAGACCCCCTGTCATCAATAGACTTAATGCCCTAAATAGTGATGAAAATTCCCCAGATGAGGAGGATGCTATAGACACTCCCCACTTAATTAATAGGGTGGGGGCTCTGGGGAATCTCTTTACTAGGCTGGAATATTCCATCCCCTCAGCCTTCGCCACAGACCCTATAGGACTCCTAAGCAACTTTAGGGACTATTACAGATCTGAAATAGAGAATTACATGAATTCTCTTGGGGACATGGCAATTTTACTTCATCATTAAAAATCCTCCTCGAGGTAAAGGTAACACTTTTGAAACAACGACTCACGGAAGATGATGACTTTAGAGAACACTTCATAACAACACCCGCTAGACTGGTAACTCTTGAGGATGTGGGTAATCTTATTGATAGCTGGGTGGCTTATATGATTACACGACTGGAAGATCTCCTTTCAGAAACAGAGGGGAGTGGTTTCATATTATATAATGTCGATTTCCTCAAAATCGTCATCTGTAATGCAAGTGTAAGGTCAGTTTTGGGGGATTATGTCCCTTATCCCCCATTCTAAGGGGACGGCATGAGGTCTTCAACCCAAACCCGGCTGGTAACAATAAAACATGTATTATTCAGTGCATTGCTGCTTTTCTGGCGTCACAACAAGGGTGGAAGTGGAGACGTATAGGGAGACTTGTAGAGTCTCACTCTAGGGTTAGGAAAATGGTCAATACGACAATTTATCCTTCCCTCTGTCTTGGGAGGATATCTCTAAATTGGAGAATAGAAATAAACTATCCATTTTTTTGTATTCAATACACAAACATACAGATGGCGTCTATCACGTCTCTCTTTGTCGTCGTGGTAGCAGACAGTACTCGGTCATAGTTCCTTTATTGTTATTGGGGAATC